>NW_025136363.1:0-1192 GCF_004010195.1 Chiloscyllium plagiosum
CTCTCTAAACCACAAGCCTCACTGCACGCTCTCTGAACCACCGCCCTCACTGCACGCTCTCTAAACCACCTCCCTCACCGCACTCTCTCGAAACCACCAATCTCACTACACTCTCTCTAAGCCACAAACCTCACTGCACGCTCTCTGAACCACCGCCCTCACTGCACGCTCTCTAAACCACCGCTCTCACTGCACTCTCTCTAAACCACCTCCCTCACCGCACTCTCTCTAAACCACCATTCTCACTGCACTCTCTCTAAGCCACAAACCTCGCTGCACGCTCTCTGAATCACCGCCCTCACTGCACACTCTCTAAACCACCGCTCTCACTGCACTCTCACTAAACCATCTCCCTCACCGCACTCTCTCTAAACCACCACGCTCACTGCACTCTCTCTAAAACCACCAGCCTCACTGCACTCTCTCTAAACCGCCAAGCTCACGGCACTCTCTCTAAAATACTAACCTCACTGTACTCTCTCTAAACCACCAGCCCCACTGCACTCTCTCTAAACCATCACCCTCACTGCACTCTGTCTAAACCGCCACGCTCACTGTACTCTCTCTAAACCATCAGCCTCACTGCACTCTCTCTAAACCGCCACGCTCACTGCACTCTCTCTAAAATACTAACCTCACTGTACTCTCTCTAAACCACCAGCCCCACTGCACTCTCTCTAAACCATCACCCTCACTGCACTCTGTCTAAACCGCCACGCTCACTGTACTCTCTCTAAACCATCAGCCTCACTGCAATCTCTCTAAACCGCCACGCTCACTGCACTCTCTCTAAAATACTAACCTCACTGTACTCTCTCTAAACCACCAGCCCCACTGCACTCTCTCTAAACCATCACCCTCACTGCACTCTGTCTAAACCGCCACACTCACTGTACTCTCTCTAAACCACCACGCTCACTGCACTCTCTCGAAACCACCAACCTCACTGCACTCTCTCTAAAGCACAAGCCTCACTGCATGCTCTCTGAACCACCGCCCTCACTGCACTCTCTCTAAACCACCAATCTCACTGCACGCTCTCTAAACCACGCTCTCACTGCACTCTCTCTAAACCGCCTCCCTCACCTCTCTAAACCACCAGCCCCACTGCACTCTCTCTAAACCACCACCCTCACTGCACTCTCTCTGAACCACCACCCTCACTGCACTCTCTCTAAACCACCACCCTCAC
>NW_025136364.1:0-1192 GCF_004010195.1 Chiloscyllium plagiosum
AAGAGAAACATTTTGACAGACTGGGCCCACTCCCCAATAAAGTTGAGGAGAATGAGTGCTGATCATACTGAAACAAATAAGACTCGAGGAAGATTGACAGGGCTAATGATGAGAGGATGATTTTCTTGATGGGAAAGGTGAGTACAGAACCAAGACCTGACGTAGTCATTGTCGCTGTTATTTACTTATCTATGCGACTTAACTCTGTGATCTGCCTGTATTGTTCGCAAGACAAAGCTTTTCACTGTGCCTCAGTACACATCACATTAATTTCAATTCGCTTCAATTCAATTCAATTCAGTTCAGTTCAGTTCAGTTCAGCTCAATCCAAGTACACGTCACATTAATTTCAATTCGCTTCAATTCAATTCAATTCAGTTCAGTTCAGTTCAATTCAATCCAATTCAATTCAATTAATTTATTTTCAATTCATGGAATGCTGGTGTAATGCTGATGTCATTAGTCACATGTTTTGAGATGCCAAGAATAGGGGAAATGACCAACTGTCCTGAGGAGCAATAATAGAGAGCAGGATCATGTACTTCAATTTGTTTGGAATGCAGGTTAGTTTAATGGCTGTAGGAAAAAGTTCAGTCAGCGACAGATAGGGCGGAGCCAGAGATACAGCAGCCTCAAAAAGAATATTGTTGCCGAAGGGAGCAGCTTCCACAGTACAGAATGCAACTCCGGCTTCCACAGGTCAAATTGGACAGCGTCTGTGAAGACTCAACAACACAGAGGTGTATCCATAGTCTGACCGCCGTCCATAGAGGGAGCTCAAGCCAGCCAGTGTTGTTTAATGCAATTTAGTTGTACAGAATCTGATCGTGCAAGTGAGCAGAAATTATCGAATCAGGGGATTGTTAGTCATTAGAGTTCTCTTCCGCAGAGAGAAATGGAGACTTGAGTCATTGAATATATTCAAATTTGAGAGAGATGTTTATGATTTCCAGAGGAGTTACGGGTTATGGAAACCTAGAATGAGAAGGAAGGAATCAACAATTTGGAGTAAAGTGAGATCAGTCATTGAGTGTCCTGAATGAGTGAGTCAGCTTGGAGGACCAAATGTCCAAGTGCTGCTCCTGTAGCTGAATATAACTTCACAAGTATATAGCTTCACAATGACCAGCATCAAATAGATCCCAGACGATACATCCTCTACACACCAGAGCTGCAAATTTGTTCATTCCCA
>NW_025136365.1:0-1192 GCF_004010195.1 Chiloscyllium plagiosum
CTCCTCGGATGCTGCCTGACCTGCTGTGCTTTTACAGCACCACACCCTCTCGACTCTTTTATCTTCAGTCTGTTTATTCAGCAGCTAGTGAACAGTTTTAGACCCCTTATCGAAGGAGAGAGATACTGGCATTGGAGGCAGTGTAGAGAAGGTATGGAGGGATTGATAGATGAGGAGAGGTTGGCTCGGTTGGGCCTGTACTAATTGAAGTTTTGAGGAATTGACCTTATTGAAAAAAAAAGCAAGTTATCTTTGAGGACCTGAGAGGGCAGATGTGGAGAGATGGTTTGACCTTGTGGGAAGGTCGAGGGCCAGAGGGCAAATTCTCAGAACAAGGGGCAGCACGTTGAAGACGGAGGTGAGGAGGAATTTCTTCTATCAGATGGTAGTGGATTTGTGGAGTCCTTTACTGTCGAGGGCTGTGACATTAAGGACATTCAAGGCGGAGGTAGATGGAGTTTTAATCAGAAATGGAATCGAGGGTTACGGAGGAAAAGGCAGGAGAGCGGGGGTTATCAAATCAAAGGTGATCTCGTCGGATGGTGGAGCAGAGTCGATGGGCTGAACGGTCTATTTCTGCTCCTGTGCAGGTAAAGAGATGTTAAGGCACACGATCCATCAATAAGGAGTGTTCTAAATGAGGACACAAAAGCAGGAGAGGTTCATGGAGGGAATTCCAGAGTTTAATGCCCAAGCAGCTGAAAGGAGAAATGATGGAAATCGGGGAAGGCTCGAGAGGCTGGAATTGGATTCCAAACAGGGATTGCTGGAGGGCAGGAATGAACATTTTCACTTGTTGGAAGGGGAGCCCTTCCGTGATGGCACCTACACAACTGTCTGGTTCAGTGTTATCTTTGAGGGAAGGAAATCTCCATTCCTGCCAGGTCCGGCCTACTCCTGACTCCAGGCCCATAGCTTGAGGTTGACCTTGAAATGGCTCTGGCAGGCCATTCCAATCCAGGGCGATTAACACAGGCCTTGCTAACATCTGTGAGGAAAGACAAGCGAAAGGCGAATTTACTCCTGTTTCTCCCCCCCCCCCCCCGCTTGCGTTCCTGGGAAACCGAGGGGATGTCACAACCAGCCTGTATCACGGGTAGGGGGCAGATGCAACGACATTTTACCCTCACTGGTCAGTCATTTGCCCACTCCCCTCCCCATGTGAGTCCGTGATTAAGAAAGCGAATGCAAT
>NW_025136366.1:0-1192 GCF_004010195.1 Chiloscyllium plagiosum
TGATGTTATCAAGAAAGAGGTAGGTATAGCTCTTGTGGCGAAAGAATCAAGGGATATGGGATAGGGACGGATTACAGTAATGTGCTCCATGACCAGCTTCAATCATATTGAATGGCATAGCAGGCTGGAGGGGCCGAATGGCCAACTCCTGCTCCTATCCGCTATGTTTCTACATCATGTAAAATAGATTGCCAGGTGGAGGTCACTCTGTCAGATGGGTAAGTATCCATTCACAGATTCCATCCACACTACTCCCCTTTCATTTTAATTGAGTCCGCTCCCTCTATTCCTTTGTCTTTGTTATCTGACCAGTGACCACACCTCCCTTCACCACCCCGGCAGGGAGCTGTGCTAATAACCCATTGTTTGGTTTAATTTGCTAATTGGGTGATGTGGATGGGGTTTTCAAAAACAGGAAGAGCTGAATTCTTATCGCCCCTTGTGCTGATTTTTTTGTGTGGCTCCCTCAATATGGGTGACACAGCACTGCTGCCTCAAAGAGCCAGGGAAGCAGGTTCGAGAGTCACACAGCATAGAAATAGGCCCTTCGGCCCACCATGTCAATGCTGACCAACAAACACTCAACTACACTAATCTCATTTACCCGCAGTTGCCTGGAGCCTACTATGCCCTGGTATTATAAGTGCTCATCCAAATGTTTTTAAAGGTTGTGAAATTTTCAGCCTGCACCACCCTCTCAGGCAGCATGTTCCATATATCTACCACACGCTGGGTCAAAACATACTTCCACCTTAATCTTATAACCCCTGGTCTTAAATAGGTCTGGGTAAGGAGCGGAGGCTGCAGAACAGTGTGAGAGGTCAGGAGTGGAGAGAGGGAGAACAGTGTGAGGGTGAGGAATGGAGGCTAGAGCTGGAAGACGCTTGTGTTCTGGAAAGCAGCAGAAATAGGGAAGAGATCCAAGAGCTGATAGGAATAGTCTCCATGCTTCCTCACAGTAGCTTTATGGTGGGAAAGAGAATAAATCAGGAGGTAATGAGGGCCTGGAACAAAGGCTGCTCATTAATTACAAATGACTTTAATCCTCGTCGATTATTTATAGTCAGATTTTTCTTTTTCATTCATTGACAGGATGAGGGTGTCACTGCCTAGGACCGCATTTATTGCCCACCCCTAATTGCCCCAGAGGGCAGTTAAAAGTCATCCACATTGCTGTGGGATTGGATTCCCA
>NW_025136367.1:0-1192 GCF_004010195.1 Chiloscyllium plagiosum
ATTGGTCAGGGAACTGAGTGCAAGAGTCAGGGTGATGTCTTGCAGATTTATCAGATTTTGCTCAGGCCACACTTGGAGTACTGCGTTTAATTCAGTCTGTTGCATTACAGGAAGAATGTGAATAGCTTGGAAAGAGCACAGAAGACAATTATGGGTTTGCTACGTGGATTAGAGAGCATAAGCTTTCAGGAGAGGCTAGAAAAGCTCAGTTTGGAGGCTGAGGATACACTTGACATCATTCTATAAAATAGCAATATTCATCTGTCGCATTGACGGTCAGCATCTATTTTGGACAGTTAAATGTCTAATACGGGTGTGCACACATTTTTGGACAGGGCGAGAAATTTCAAAAGTGATGTGGAGCACATTTTTTTCATAGTCTTAACAGTGAATGGTGATGGAGGTAGTGCGAAAAGAGCATTTAATGGATTTTTATATATGCGCACGAAGGTGCAAGGAATGTAGGGATATAGATCAAGGGTACAGGAATGCAATTATTTAATTTGGCGTCACGTACGGCACAATATGGTGGACTGACGGTCTAGTTCTTGTGTTGCTCATGTCTGTGTTCTATGTTCTGTCACTATCACCTCTCATTCCACCATATTTCTGACAGCCTGGGCCAGTCACCATGAACATCACTACTCTCGCCTCCTGCTCTACCATCTCTCATGCAGCCTGAGCCCATCATCATGTCCATCACCACTATCACCACCTCTCACATATCGTGGACAAGTCTCCATCTCCATAATCACTCTCCCTCCCATCGCACCATCCTTCAGACACCATTGCGTTGGTCAATAATCCATTATGACTTTCTCCTCTTGCTTCACCATCTCTCATGCTGCATTTGGCAATCACATTACCATCGTCTCTCTGTACTCCCGCTAGTACGTTACCCACATATCATGAGACACTCCGGATGTGCTTCAGCACTCCTCCCAACATCCCCATCACAACCATCCTACTGGCTCAACACAATGTACTGTATCCGTCTGCTTCACAGTCCTTCATCCCTCACATCATTACCATGTCCACCTCCAGATGATTACTCCTATCTCTTTAGCCAGCCATCCTATCCATCATTTCTCTAGTTGCAGACAACATTCTATCTAACGGAGTGACCTTCAAGTACATAAAACTCTGTCTTCTCTCAACGTCTCCCATTCCAGTTATTATTTATCAATTCATT
>NW_025136368.1:0-1192 GCF_004010195.1 Chiloscyllium plagiosum
TCAGGAACTCCATGAGTACCTGTAGAAGACACATAAATAGGCAGAATGGGATATTAGACTAATGCTTTGAGGGTGACACATATAGGCTGGCACTGAGCCCAGAGATCTGGAAAATCCCAGTCGACATTCCTGACCTGTGCTGCCTCATCTCTCTGGAGTGGAGAATTCTGTTGGCTCATGATCTGGAGTAGCTTCAAAAGTGAGAGACGCTGACAGAAGCAGCAATTCGACCCACACAATGAGGGATACTGCATGGAGAGGTACTGAGTCACATCACCAGAGTGCCGGGTCAAACAATTGTGCAGGAAGAAAGGGTTTTGATTCATGTTGCACTGGGATATACAAACTGTGAGCAGGCGAAGTGATGGCCTCGTGGCATTATTGTGTGACAATTTATTCAGAAACTTGTGTTCTCTGGACAAATCCCAGCATTGCAAATGATTGAATGTGAAGTAAATGCTTCAAAAACGATGTAATTAAAAACCTGTAAGTGAGTATTAAACAATTGCTGATGTTAAGAAAAATCCATCGGGTGCATTCCTGTCTTTAGTGAAGTAATCTAAAATGGGACAGGTATTACAGAACAACAGCTGAGGGACAGGACAGGCAGCTCAATGTCCCAGGGGACAGATGCTGCAGGAAGGACAGAAGGGGAGCTGAGAGAGGAGGAGAGCTGCTGGTTCTGACTGGGTGAACCATCCCAGCAGGACTGAGAGAGGATATTCCTGAGGGACCGCCCAGTGACGCTGTGTCCGTGGGATTAATCAGTAACAATGGGTCTTCCCTTTCCTCTGATTGTTCTGCAGACCCCGAGAGCCCCGCCCTCCTGCACTTTGACCTTCTCAAGATGGCGGCCCTGAGCGCTCCCTCTTCCCTCAAACAAATGGCGGCCGTGACCCTGAGCCGCTTCCCTGATCAAAGACCGCCGCCTCCTTACCCGGGACTGGAGGGTCTTTATCGAGTTATTTTTAACCTGTATCCAGGACCTGTGAAATCTCTCCGCTCCTTTCTCCCAGCGGTTCTCCCACACATCGGCTCTGAGCGCCGCTCTCTGAAGCCGATCGCAGCCCCTGCCGGAGAAAGCAGCTCCATGTCTCTCTCTCTCTGTGTCCTAATCAATGTGACACTGCGCATGCTCCACATGGAAACCAAACTGCACGTGCGTCTGAGATTATCAGTGAGTTTATAGAGA
>NW_025136369.1:0-1192 GCF_004010195.1 Chiloscyllium plagiosum
ATTTATCTGCTTAATGACAGGAGACAGACTGGTTGTGTGTGTGTATTTCTGTGTATATCTGCTCAATGGAAGGATAAAAGGGCTGTGGTGGAGGGTTGCGTGTGTGTGTTTCTGTGTATATCTGTTTAATGGCAGGAGATAGGGTTGTCTTGTAGGGGTGTGCGTGTGATTCTACGTATGTTTGCAGGAGATAGGGTGGTGGTGGAGAATTGTGTATGCATCTGCGTTTTTGTGTATATCTGTTTAAGGGCAGTAGGCAGGGTGTTCGTGGAAAGTTGTGTATGTATATTTCCGTGTATAACTGTTTGGTGAGAGGAGACAGGGTGGTCAAGGAGGTTTGAGTGAGTGTGCGTGTGTGTTTCTGTGCATATGTGCTTAATGGCATGAGACAGTTTGGTGTGTGATGTTGTTCATGGAATGTTGTGCTTGTGTGTGTGTGTTTCTGCGTATATCTATTTAATTGCAGGAGATAGGGTGGTGGTGGAGGATTGTGTATATCTGTTTAAGGGCAGGAGGCAGGGTGTTCATGGAATGTTGTGCATGTTGGTGATTCTGCGTATATCCTTTTAATGGCAGGATACAGGGTGGTGGTGGAGGGTAGATGTCTGTGTTTCTGTGTCTTAATGCTTATGAGTAGGATACACGTTGGTGGTGGAGGTTTGTGTGTGTGTGTTTCTGTGCATATCTGTTAAAAGACAGGAGACAGGGTGGTGGTGGTGGAAGGGTGTGTGTGTGTGTTTCTGTGTATATCTGTTTAATGCCAGGAGACAGAGTGTTGGTGGAGGGTTGTCTGTGTGTTTTTCTTTTCTGTGCCTGTCTGTTTAATGCTGGTGTTAGGGTGGTGGTGCAGGGATGTGTATGTTTTTTTCTGTAAGTATCTGCTTAATGATAGGAGACAGACTGGTGGTGGTGGAGGGTTGTGTGTCTGTCTGTTTCTGTGTATATCTGATTAATTGCAGGAATCAGGGTGGCGGTGGAGCGTTCTGTATGTATGTGTGTTTCTGTGTATATCTGTTTAAGAGCAGGAGACAGGGTGATGGTAGAGGGATGTGTGCGTCTTTCTGTGTATATCTGTTTTAAGGGCTGGAGAGAATGTGGTAGTGGAGGGTTGTGCGTGTGTGTTTCTGTGTATATCTGATAAACGGCAGGAAACGAGGTTGTGGTCGAGGGATGTGTATGTGTGTGTGTTTGT
>NW_025136370.1:0-1192 GCF_004010195.1 Chiloscyllium plagiosum
CTCACCACTGACTTCCAGGCAGAATATTTTCCACTCGCTGTCTTCTGTTGGCCAGCCAATTCTGTATCCAGACAGCTAAGTTCCCCGTATCCCACTCCTCCAGACCTTCTGAATGAGCCTACCATGGGGAACCTTATCAAATGCCTTGCTGAAGTACACCACATCCACAGCTCGACCCTCATCAACCTTTCTAGTCACATCCTCAAGGACCTCGATAAGGTTTGTGAGGTATGACCTGCCCCTCACAAAGCCGTGTTGACTGCATTTAATCAAGCCATGCTCTTCCAGATGGTCATAAATCCTATCCTTCAGAAATCCTTTCTAACACCTTGCAGACAACAGACGTGAGACTTGCTGGTCTGTAATTGCCGGGGATTTACCTATTTCCTCTCTTGAAGAGAGGAATTACATTTGCCTCTCTCCAGTCCTCAGGTACGACTCCAGTGGAGAGCGAGGATGAAAAGATCTTCGCAAGTGGCGAAGCAGCCGTTTCCCGAAGCAGCCGTTTCCCAAAGCAGCCGAGGACAAATCTGGTCCAGGCCTAGCGACTTGTCAATCTTAATTTTCAGCACATCAGCTTCCTTTATCTCTGTCCATTCCAGCATGCGCACCTGCTCTTCAAAGGTTTCATTCACTACAAAGTTTGTTTCTTTTGTAAAGACAGAAGCAAAACTCATGTAGGGCTTCCCCTACCTCCTCAGACTCCACACACAAGTTCCCTATGCTATCCCTGATCGGCCCTACTCTTTCTTTGACCATTCTCTTACTCCTCACATAAGTGTAAAATGCCTTTGTGTTCTCCCTAATCCGTTCTGCTAAGCCTTTCTCGTGCCCCCTCCTGGCTCTCCTCACACCATTTTTTGAGCTCCTTCGTCGCCTGCCTGTAATCCTCTAGAGCTGGGCTTGACCCTAGCTCCCTCCACCTTATGTAAGATACCTTTTTCCTTTTGACGAGAAGCTCCACCGCTCTCGTCATCCAAGGTTCCTTTATCTTACCACTTCTTGCCTGTCTCAGAGGGACATATTTATTCATCACTTGCAACAACTGTTCCTTACACAGTCTCCACATGTCTATAGTGCCTTTACCATGGAACAATTGCTCCCAGTCCATGCTTCCTAACTCATGTCTAATCGCATCATAGTTTCCTCTTCCCCAGTTGAATATCCTCCCATTTTGCCTAATCCTCTCCTT
>NW_025136371.1:0-1192 GCF_004010195.1 Chiloscyllium plagiosum
CAAGTTCGACAGTGTGATATTGTATAGTGAAGTCGACAGTATGATATTCTATCGTGTTCTCCAACAGTGCAATATTGTATAGTGATCTTCGACAGTGTGATATTCCATAGTGAAGTTCGACAGTGTGATATTGTATAGTGAAGTTCGACAGTTTGATATTGTATAGTGAAGTTCGACCGTGTGATATTCTATAGTGAAGATCGACAATGTGATATTCTATTGTGATCTTCGACAGTGTGATATTCTGTAGTGAAGTTTGACAGCGTGATATTGTATAGTGAAGTTCGACAGTGTGATATTCTGTAGTGAAGTTCAATAGTGCGATATTCTATAGTGATCTTTGACAATGTGATATTCTATAGTGAGGTTTGACAGTGTGATATCGTATAGTGAAGTTCATCAGTGTGATATTCTATAGTGATCTTCCACAGTGTGATATTTAATAGTGAAGTTCGACAGTGTGATATTCTATCGTGATCTTCGACAGTGTGATATCGTATAGTGAAGTTCCTCAGTGTGATATTTTGTAGTGAAGTTCGACAGTGTGATATTCTATCGTGATCTTCGACAGTGTGATATCGTATAGTGAAGTTCGACAGTGTAATATTCTATAGTGAATTTCGACAGCGTGATATTCTATAGTGATCTTCGACAGCGTGGTAATGTATAGTGACGTTCGACAGTGTGATATTCTATAGTGATCTTCGACAGTGTGATATTCTACAGTGATCTTCGACAGTGTGATATTCTATAGTGACATTCGACAGTGTGATATTCTATAGTGAAGATCAACAGTGTGATATTCTATAGTGATCTTCGACAGTATGATATTCTACAATGAAGTTTGACAGTGTGATATTGTATAGTGAATTTCTTCAGGATGTTATTCTATAGTGAATTTCGACAGTGTTATATTCTATAGTGATCTTCGACAGTGTGATATTGTATAGTGATCTTCGACAGTGTGATATTCGATAGTGATCTTCGACAGCGCGATATTGTATAGTGAGGTTCGACAGTGCTATAATGTATAGTGAAGTTCGACATTTTGGTATTCTATAGTGATCTTCGACAGTGTGATATTCTATAGTGAAGTTCGACAGTGTGATATTCTATAGTGACATTTGACAGTGTGATATTGTATAGTGAAGTTCGACTGTGTGATATCCTATAGTGATCTTCGAAAGTGTGA
>NW_025136372.1:0-1192 GCF_004010195.1 Chiloscyllium plagiosum
ATTAGCCATTACCATGTCATACCTTAATGAGTCCCGATTGACACAGATATACCCTCGGGTTTGGGTCGCCAAAGGGAACCGGGGGGGGCTCGCAATTCGACCTGTGGAGGTAAAATTAAAGCCCCAGAGCCCCGACGTCAGAGTGCACCAATACCCCATCTCTTGGGAAGGGAGGCAGGGCCTGAAGACAGTTACCAAACGCCTACCCCTCGCCCTGTTGCAAATTCGCACCCAGCCAAGACGGGATTTGGGCGTCTCCCCTTACGAAATGCTGTTTGGCCTCCCGTTCCATGGGCCGAAGGGAGAACCTCCCTTATTCGAGTCTCGGGACATGTTTGTGCAAAAATATGTGGCGGCTCTGGGGTCTGCTCTATCTCGTTTACGCCAACAGGGACTTTTGACACAGACGCCGCCCCTCGAGTTTGCGGTGCACACCATCAAGCCGGGTCAGTGGGTCCTGATTAAAAGCTGGAAGAAACGCACCCTCGAACCAACTTGGGACGGTCCCTTCCTAGTACTTTTGACTACCGAAACGGCTGTCCGCACGGCCGAAAAGGGCTGGACACATTATACTCGGATCAAGGGACCGGTGCCACAACCGACCAAGGACAAACAAACCTCTCTGACAGAGGCATCTAAGGAACAGAGACCCTGAGAACAGACTAATTGGACTTTGGCGAGTTTAAAGGACTGTGTCCTCCGGCCGGACACGAGTGTTGCAACAAAATGCAGTCAATCGTATTGTTAACTTGCTTTGCCATTATCCTTCGCCTGGGTCATAGTGTGCGTGTCACCCAATTCGGCCTCTGGGAAAAAAAAAACAGGCAGAGGACCGTCGGTGGCTCTCCATCTCCGTTCCCGTCAACAAGCCAACACAGACACTTAGTTTAGACCTATGTGGGTTGGTGCCCTGTGCGACTAAAAGTGAACTGAATCAGACTAAGTGTAACCTCGAGAGAGAAAGGGGATTCCAGGGTCAGACGTTAGTATTACAGTTTCATGGCAAAGAAGGCATCAATAGGCCTCCGGTCCCCGGGGTCCAGGCTGTGGTGTCAGTTGTCCGTGATCCCATCACCCCTGGGCGGAATTGTGAACAGAATCAGTGCAATCCACTCTATCTGACCATAAAGACCTTGGGGAACAACGGGACGAGCCTTAGTGGAACGATCCTGGGTATTAGGGTTGGGGGCCA
>NW_025136373.1:0-1192 GCF_004010195.1 Chiloscyllium plagiosum
CCCGCATGGGGCCGTTACTGCCAACGCTCCACACTGGGCTGTTACTGCCAATGCTCCGCACTGGGCTGCCACTGCTAACGCTCAACACTGGGTCTTTACTGCCAACACTCCACACTGGGCCGATACGTCCCATGCTCCGCACTGGGCTGCCACTGCTAACGCTCCACACTGGGCCATTACGGCCAATGCTCCACACTGGGCCGTTACGGCCAATGCTCCACACTGGGCCGTTACTGCCAACGAACCACACTGGGCCATTACTGCCAACGCTCCTGCACTGGGCTGTTACTGCCAACTCTCAGCACTGGGCTGTTACTGCCAAGGCTCCACACTGGGCTGTTACTGACAACGCTCCCGCACTGAGCAGTTACTGCCAACGCTCCACTCTGGGCTGTTACTGCCAATGCTCCACACTGGGCTGTTACTGCCAATGCTCCAAACTGGGCTGTCACTACTAACGCTCCACACTGGGCTGTCACTGCTAACGCTCCACACTGGGCCGTTACTGCCAATGCTCCACACTGGGCCGTTACTGCCAACGCTCTGCACTGGGCTGTTACTGCCAATGCTCCAAACTGGGCTGTCACTGCTAACGCTCCACACTGGGCCGTTACTGCCAACGAACCACACTGGGCCGTTACTGCCAACACTCCGCACTGGGCCGTTACTGCCAACGCTCCCGCACTGGGCTGTTACTGCCAATGCTCCACACTGGGCTGTCACTGCTAACGCTCCACACTGGGCCGTTACTGCCAACGAACCACACTGAGTCGTTACTGCCAACGCTCCGCACTGGGCTGTTACTGCCAACGCTCCGCACTGGGCCGTTACTGCCAATGCTCCTACACTGGGCTGTTACTGCCAACATTCCACACTGGGCTGTTACTGCTAACGCTCTGCACTGGGCCATTCCTGCCAACACTCCACATTGGGCCATTCCTGCCAACGCTCCGCACTGGACAATTGCTGCCAATGCTCCACACTGGGCCGTTACTGCCAACGCTCCACACTGGGCTGTTACTGCCAACACTCCCACACTGGGCCGTTACTGGCAATGCTCCACACTGGGCTGTTACTGCCAACGCTCCGCACTGGGCCGTTACTGCCAATGCTCCTACACTGGGTCATTACTGCCAACATTCCACACTGGGCTGTTACTGCTAACGCTCTGCACTGGGCCATTCCTGCCAAC
>NW_025136374.1:0-1192 GCF_004010195.1 Chiloscyllium plagiosum
AATAAAATAAAATAATTACATTCAGAAAGGCTTGTGTGGATCTTCCTGTGTCTTCAAAACTGCATGATAATGCTTTGGGTGAAATGATGTTCCTCATCCTTCTTCTCTGAAACTGATGGGAATTCAAATTACCTTCACCCATTTATATTCTCATTTTGGGAGCTTGGGTTTAAAAGAGGCAGTACAACAATCATGTGCGACACAATTCTGATCCACGGATGGACCTGAGTGTTCAGTTCCCAATTCCAAATTTTACTGCAAGACCTTGGAGTCTCTAAGTCCCTATCTGTCACTTCTGCATGGGTTTTAATCTCCTTCTTGTCTAGAGCCATTTATAGAGAACTTAGAATAGATGGAAGTTCTATAGCTATGAAACACTGGAAATACTCTTCTGTATCATTTGGGTGGACGGATAGAGTTATGTGCAGTTTTTCACCAGGTTCTGGCTTGAACAGAATTTGGTGGAGAATGGTTCAGTTAAAAGGAATATTGCTGATTGCCAGTTAATTTGTAGATGTATCCAAGCCCCTTTGACTGATCTTGTGTGTCAGGGTTAATATGGTCACATTTCCGACAATTTTTCACGAAATGTTCGGACGTGCCCTTTTAATCGTGGCCACTAACATACTTCCTGAAACCTTTCCAAGGTGTTTTCCAACTCTTAGTGTCCATATATGTTATGGGACAAATAAATCATCAGATTCTTTTCTTTCCCTGGTCTGACACATTCCCTTTCGCACAGTATCACAGCCTCTTTCATGTACATGCCTTTTTATTCAGTATATTCCTCTGCTTCCTTCGCTTACGAGACTTTAAAGAATTCCTTTTTGTTCTCCTGCTCGATCAGTTGAGCCCACTTCTTTCTCTTTGGGTTCTCCTGTTTCCTTGACCTACAGCTGCCATCCTTCTCCAGCTGTTGCCCCTCATTTTGCTCATTCATCTGCTTTTCTGTTTCTCTCTCGTGATAACTTCGAATGAGCTTTCACTTTCATCACTCCATATTCTTTCCCTTTCGCTGATCAAAGTTGTTCCTCAGCAATGGGGCAGATTGTAGGACCTTTCCATCTGCTGACACAAAGCCTCTCGCCTCCCATCAGGGGAGGTGTTCTGTCGGACTGTTGCACAGGTACATCCTGTCTGAATAGATGGTAGATTCTGAGGATGTTTATCTGGGTGGCTCATTATATACGCC
>NW_025136375.1:0-1192 GCF_004010195.1 Chiloscyllium plagiosum
CACGCTGTCCACCTGTGATGCCACCTCCAAGGAGCAATTTCACTGCACCCCTTGGTCTCTCTCCTTTCGACCACACTGACTAGGGCCCGAACATTAACTGTGTTAATCCTCCCTGGTTTGTCTTAACAAAAATCCGACACCTGAATTAAATTTCATCTTTCGCTCCTTGATCTAGTGGCCCCGTTAATTAAGACCCCCTCCGATAACTGTAATCCCTGTCCACTATCCCACTAATCCTGCTATCCACAAACATACTAACAGGGACTCCTATACTTTCACTCATATTGTTGACGTAAAAGATGCAAAACAGTGGTCTCAGTACCAGTCTTTATGGCACACCGCTGGTCAGAGGCTTCCACTCTGAACAACAACCCTCTACCAGCACCCTCTGCCTCCCAAGAATTATTTACCTGAACTCCGAGGTGTCTCTGTTTTACAACACTACCGAAGGTCCTGCCATTTATTAAATTGGATCTACCCTTGTTTGTTGTACCAATTGCATTACCTCACATTTATTCAGATTGAACTCCATCCAAGGCTTTTCAGCCATTTCACCCACACCTTCAAGATCCCTTTGTAATCTTAGCAAATCTCCTTTCCTGTCCACTATTCCACCCTCCAGGCTTCATGGTGCACGTACATGGTGTCAATGGAAAATTATCTTTGATCATCTTGCGGCAATCTCTTTCCCAGTTTCCCAAATGTCCTGAGATACTCTGGATAAGTCCTGGGGATTGATCTACCTTTGAGTTTTACAGCCTAGAGCACCCCCTCTTCTATAATGTGGACTCATTTCAAAACATAGAGTCAGAGAGATGGACAGCATGGAAATAGACCCTTCGTACCAACTCCTGCATGATGTTTCTAATCCCATTTGCCAGAATTTTGCCAAAATCCCTATAAACCCTTCCTGTTCATATACCCATCCAGAGCCTGTTAAATCTGTACCAGCATCCATTACTTCCTCTGGCAACTTATTCCATACATGTGCCACCCTCTGTGGGAACCAACTGTCTCTTAGGTCCCTTTTAACAGTTTCACTCACAGTTTAAAGCTATGTCGTGTTGTTTGGACTCCCCAAGTCGGGAGAAAATGTCTTGTCTATTTACCTATCGACGCCCATCATGATTTTAAAAAACGTTATAAGATAACTCCCCAACCTCCCATGTTCAAGTGAAAATCGCACCAGTTA
>NW_025136376.1:0-1192 GCF_004010195.1 Chiloscyllium plagiosum
CTCAATGTTTTGGCAATTCCTGTGTGCTGTGGTTCTTTGCACAGTACATGCACAACAGAGTAATGTGTTCAAGTACTAGGTCTTTTGCAGAATTTTGCTCTCCAATAATATGACAGACACTAACTTTTGAAAGAACCCAACAGGCCAATATATTTAATTTCTGGGAGAAAGGGCATTAACTGAAATAAGTTGGGATACCATAAGCAAGATTTATAACATACATCCTGATAAGAATGAGAGACAAGAGTGTGGAATCCCAGAAAAAAGGGATTGTTGAGAGAAGGGGAACACATCACTTCAGATGAGGATCAAATAATGTCTTAATGCTTCATAAATTTCATTCAGAATGTGTTGTACACTTTTGAACAATCTTCCTTATGTGAACACACGCAGATTAAACAGTGTATATAAAATCATTTTTCCTCCATTTCAAACTGTCCTGTTGTCGTGCTACCAGGATGCATGAACACCAACTGGCCAGCAAAAGACATGACCCACTATCACTAGTTTCCATACAGACAGACAAAGAAGGATACCACTTTGACTGGGACTACACATACATCCTAGCACAGTCGAAACAGACACACGCACGAAGGTTCTTCGATACGAGGCATTCTAACCAGAAGTTCATTAATAAACACGTCAATTTATATTCTTTCTTCCTTCTCTTGAAGAAAAGAACTGGAAATGACATCACCCAACTTAAGAACCCAAGACCTATAAATAGAGAGGACGGACACACCACCAGTGTGTCACCAGAGACTCTAACTGATGATGTTACCTAGTCATGGTAATGAAACATCTGAAAACAATCATTCAAGCTCAGTAAGCTAACTTGCATACTTATAAATTGTTATTTGTCTTTTAATACTTGAATTTGGGACTTTTCTGTCACTCATGTTTTAACAGATTACAAAGCGAGGTGAGCTTTTCTGGGTGTGTGGTTTTAATTAACATCGACATCGACATCATAACAGCTTGAGGGCTTGTCGTATGGGATTTGAACAGATTTGGGGTACAAAACGTCCCAGAAGATTCCATCACTTGGCAGTTAGTGACCTAGATCTTCAAATAAAAGATAATAAAATGCATTTAATTTTGATTCCTTGTGGTTGGTTAAATTAAAATAAATGGCTTTTAACATTACCAAAGATGTTCAGGGGTTTGAAGATAATTCCCACTTTTGCCAAGT
>NW_025136377.1:0-1192 GCF_004010195.1 Chiloscyllium plagiosum
TGCGCTTTTCCAGCAACACATTTTCAGGTTTGAACATACATGTCAAGCACAGGGCAGCGGCCCTCCGGTGGGCTCCAAGTTGACGCCTTCTTTGGTCACTCCTCTACAATAGACAATAGGTGCAGGAGTAGGCCATTCTGCCCTTCGAGCCTGCACCACCATTCATTATGATCATGGCTGATCATCCTTAATCAGTATCCTGTTCCTGCCTTATCCCCATAACCCTTGATTCCACTATCCTTAAGAGCTCTATCCAATTCTTTCTTGAAATTATTCAGATACTTGGCCTCCACTGCCTTCTGGGGCAGAGCATTCCATACACCCACCACTCTCTGGGTGAAGAAATTTCTCCTCAACTCTGTTCTAATTCTTAAACTGTGTCCTCTGGTTCATGACTCCCCCATTAGCGGAAACATGCTTCCTGCCTCCAGAGTGTCCAATCCTTTAATAATCTTAGACGTCTCAATCAGATCCCCTCTCAGCTTTCTAAACACAAGGGTATACAAGCCCAGTAGGTCCAATATTTCAACGTAAGATAGTCCCTCCATTCCAGGAATTTACCTCATGAACCTACGCTGCACTCCCTCAATAGCCAGAATGTCCTTCCTCAAATTTGGAGACCAGAACTGCGCACAATATTCCAGGTGCGGTCTCACCAGGGCCCTGTACAGCTGCAGAAGGACCACTTTGCTTCTGTTTTCAATCCCTCTTGTTGTGAAGGCCAGCATGCTATTAGCCTTCTTCATTACCTGCTGTACCTGCATGCTTGCTTTCATTGACTGGTGTACAAGAACACCCAGATCTCTCTGTACTGCCCCGTTACCTAAATTGATTTCATTTAGGGAGTAATCTGCCTTCCTGTTCTTGCACCCACAGTGGATACCATACATTTATCCACATTAAACTGCATCTGCCATGCATCTGACCACTCACCTAACCAGTCCAGGTCGCACTGTATTCTCCTAACATCCTCCTCACATTTCACCCTGCCACCCAGCTTTGTATCATCAGCAAATTTGCTAATGTTATTACTAATACCATCTTCTATATCATTAACATATATTAAAAAGCTGCGGTCCCAGTACTGATCCCTGCGGTACCCCACTGGTCACTGCCTGCCATTCCGAAATGGAGCCGTTTATCACTACTTTGTTTCCTATCAGCCAACTGATTTTCAATCCAACTTAGTACT
>NW_025136378.1:0-1192 GCF_004010195.1 Chiloscyllium plagiosum
TGACAGAATCTGTCTGTACCTCTTACAATACAGAATCTCTCTGTACCCTTCACAGGACAGCACCAAGAAACAGTTATTATTTCAAATCTTGAAAGAATCTGTCTGTACCCCTAACAGGATAGGCCCCAGTAAGTCATTATTGTAAATCTTGACAAAATCTGTCTGTACCCCTTACGCAACATTCCCCAATTACA
This sequence comes from Chiloscyllium plagiosum, assembly GCF_004010195.1. Taxonomy (NCBI): domain Eukaryota; kingdom Metazoa; phylum Chordata; class Chondrichthyes; order Orectolobiformes; family Hemiscylliidae; genus Chiloscyllium; species Chiloscyllium plagiosum. The sequence continues at coordinate 195 of NW_025136378.1, forward strand.
ATGACTACTTTAAGTCTTCACAGAATGTCTCTGTACCCCTGACAGGACAGTATCCTGTAACAGTTATTATTTTAAATCTTGCAAGAATCGCTCTGTACCCCATACTGGAATTTCCCCAGTAGCAGTTGACAGAATTTGTGGACAGTCCCCAGGAAGAATGATTATTTTCAATCTTGACAGAATCTGTCTGTTCCCCCTACAGGACAGTGCTCAGTAACAGTTATTATTTTCAATCTTGAAAAAATCTCTCTGTACCACAGACAGGACAGTGCACAGTAACCGTTATTATTGTAATTCTTGACAGAGGTCTCTCTGTACCCTTTGCAGGACAGTCCCCAGTAACAGTTATTATTTAAATTTTGAAAGAATCGTCTGTACCGCACACAGGACAGTCCACAGTAACATTTATCATTTTAAACCTTGACAGAATCTGTCTGTACCTCTAACAGGATAGGCCCCAGTAACAGTTATTACTGTTAATCTTGACAGAATCTGTCTGTACTCCTTACAGGACAGTCCCCAGTCAGAATTATTAGTTTCAATCTTGACAGAATCTGCCCATAACAGTTATTATTTTAAATCTTGAAAAATTCTTGAAATAATCTATATCTACCCCTTACATGAGAGGCCCCAGTAATAGTTAATATTTTTACCTTGTCAGAAACATTTTGTGCCCCTTACAGGAGAACTCCCAATAGTAGTTCTTGACAGAATCTGTCTGTATGCCTTATAGGCGCACCCTCAGTAACAGATATTGACAGAAACTGTTGTCCCCCTTACAGGAGAGCTCCTAGTAACAGCTACTGACAGAATATATCTGTGCAGCTTACAGGAGAGGTCCCAGTAACAGTTATTATTGTAAATCTTTACTGAATCTGTCTGTACCTCTTTCAGGACAGTGCCCAGTACAGTTATGATTTCAATCTTGAAAGAATCACTCTGTACAGGACAGTTTCAATCTTGAAAGAATCACTCTGTACAGGACAGTCCACAATAAC
>NW_025136379.1:0-1192 GCF_004010195.1 Chiloscyllium plagiosum
TTTTCTCCATAGCCCGGACTTGCTGCACATTTAGGCTGCTGCTTATTTCCCATTTGAAATTTACTGTTCAATGAGTTCCAATCACTCGTTTTGGCAGCTCATTCGATATTATAAGAAGACAACATATGAAAGAAAATATCACCCTATCTCCTCAGCAATTTATATTTCGATAAAAGAGAATAGATTCAAATGGACTATCAACAAAGTTAACTGCCACAAAAATCAGGTCAATTTCGGTGATTTACAATTTTCCTGTATAAACAGTAGTTGAATAATTGCTCATGTTCAATGTCATTCTACAGATTCCAGTTTCCCGACGTCTCAGAGACCGCTTATTCAAACTTCTCCTGCTGGTGATAACGTTACTCTGAGTTGTCAGTATTCAGGATTCTGTCAGGACACAGTTTACTGGTACAGTCAATCCCCAGGACAGGCTCCGAAATATCTCCTTCAGAGAGACACTACAGGAGATGCGAAGAAAGAAAATGCTGCTGGGCTACGAATTTCTGAATCTTTTGATCCTCGGGCAAAAATCAGTCGGTTAATGATCTCTCGAATACAACTACGTGATTCTACTGTTTATTACTGTGCAAGGAGTCGGCGGTCAGCACACACACACTGATTCAGCGTACAGAGAGAGCTGTACAAAATCTTGAGCGTAGGGGGATTACCGACACAGTGATGCACAGCTGGAAGAGAGCGTTACAAAAACCTGAACTTATTAGGATTACAGACACACAGTGAGGCAGAGCACGGAGAGACATGGACAAAAACCCAGAACATGGTGCTGTTACCGACACACTGGTGCAAAACACTGAATGTGCTTTACCAGAACTTGAATAAGGTGAAGATTACAGAAATAGTGACACAGAGATTTCTCTACAAAATCATGCCTGCAGAGGTTTGTAGAGCTGGACTCGGAATCCAGTTTTGGGGGGTGGGGTGTGAAGAATGGTTTGTAACCAAAATCTCCATGGTTAAACGGCATATATTGTCTACTAATGTCCAATTTATTGGGGAAACATCTAATTAATGGAAATAATTATGGCTTTCATGTTCACCCGTATTTTACGTAACACACTGTTATTGGAAAATGAATCAGTAAAGAAGGAAGATTGCATTATGCACAAAAGCTGTATAATATGAACAGTTTCATTAATAACTTGAGTATTCTAATTGGACAATTATGGGA
>NW_025136380.1:0-1192 GCF_004010195.1 Chiloscyllium plagiosum
GATGCGTCCCTTCTCCAGCCAATAAGTGTGAAATGCTTTCCGCCAGTTTCCCAAAACAAATGCTCCAAAACACGCCCACATTCTGTACATGTACAGTGCCGGGTTTCCCCACACGTGTGGTCCCTGCCTCAGGGATTGTGAAAGTTGTTGTCCCCATGAAGCCTCTGGAAAGTGAATGAAAATTGTGGGCTGGAGGGTGTTGGATCCCCATTCAGACCCACAGGACATGTGGGCTGTCACTGGGTTTTACTGAAACATCTGCTTAGACAACCCGAGTTCTGACGTAAGGAATATACATTCAGCCAATTGCGGGGTGGGGAGGTTAATAAGGGGCAGCAAAATTTAAGAGAGATGGCTCAGTGGCTAGCACTGCTGCCTCACAGCGTCAGAGAGCCGGGTTTGATTCCAGCCTTAAGCGACTGTGTGGAGTTTACGCATCCTCCCTCTGTCTGCGTGGGTTTCCTCTGGGTGCTCCGGTTTCTTTCCAAAGTCCAAAGATGTGCAGGTTTGATGGATTGGCCATGCTAAATTGCCCACAGGGTCCACGCATGTGCCAGTTAGACAATTAACAACATGAAATGCAGGGTTACAGGGAATGGATGGGTCTGAATGGGATGCTCACTATAGGGTTGGTGTGGACTCTATGGATGAACACCCTGTTTCTGCACTAGAGGGACTCTATTCTATTCTCATGAAGAAGAATGCACCTATCTCAATGTGTTCTGAATCTGTGTAATTCCCTATTCAAAATGCAGTGGATGCCAGGGCAATGAGCAAACTTAATGAAAAGATACAGATGTTTCATTTGCAATGAGTTGAAGGGTGAGAGAGCGCAGGCGGGAAAATCCAGCTGAGAGAGAGGTGAGCTCAATCATCATCGTATTAAATGGTGGAGCTGGTTCGAAGGGCTGCATTACCTCTCCTGTGCCCAGTGCTTATCCTCTTACGGTAATAACTGGAAAGCTGAACCCAAAACTCACCACCTTCAGAAAATGCAGGATACTCAGATGGATTAGCGTTCCAAACTTAGATAGTGAGTAAGCGAGTAGGAGATAATGATTTTGCAATTTTAAACTGAGGGGAGACAGTGATTTATGGTGTTCGGCTGTGTAGGACATTCACAGAGTTCAGAATATTCTGTTGGGAATATCTATCCTATACTTTATTACAAAGCCAAGGTCTCTGACAATGA
>NW_025136381.1:0-1192 GCF_004010195.1 Chiloscyllium plagiosum
AAGCAGTGACGCTGCTCGAGCTCCTTTATTTTCTTTATACAGGAAGAAGCAGTGACGCTGCTCCAGCTCTTTTATTTTGTATAACTCTTGAGCAAATTAAGATGTTTTTCAAACTGCTTTATTTCCTATAATGCAGGAGTCAGCAGAGACGCTGCTCCAGCTCCTGATGTCCTGAACAAGGTTTCGACTCAGTGCTGCCTTACACCAATCCCCATACTGACTGATGCTCTTGCCCAATTTAGGGGTGTGCTACTCTAAACCTCTGAAAAGGTAATGCCCTGCCCCAATTCTCCCATTTCGTGCAATACAGTATCACTCACCGATTTATCACTGAACTGCACTAATTTACCCAATATCTGTTGCAATGACTCACATTTCGATAAGTACATTCCCAATTTTTCCTTTTAGTAGTTCCTTGCAATAATTCTCCAATTTAGCAGAGAGCTAAATTCAGATTTCTTAAATTTAGGCGTGGATATGTTCGACTGAAGGGTCTGTTTCCGTGCTGTACATCTCTAAGGCTGTAATTAGTGCTCCGCTTCCCTGCACCAATTCTCCCATTTACCAATCCTGCACTAATTCGGGAATTTCACCAACTTACCCATTGAGCTTTTCCTGCCCAAGTCCTCCCACTTAGAATTTAATCGCACCTGCATGAATTCTCCAATTATTGTTGCCCTGCATCAATTCCTTCCATTTAGTCATTCCCTGATACACATCTTCCACGTACGGGTGACCTGCTGGGTTTGTTCTTCATTTAGTGATGCACTGAACTGAATCTCCAATTTACCAATGCTTGCAACATTTCTTATTTTTATTGATTCCTGGGCCCCTATTCCCCAATTTAGACATGCTCTGCTCCAATTTTGCAATAGATTGGCACTTCCACAAATTTTCCAATGTAACGGCACTGTGCAGCAGATCTCCCATTTATTGATTCCACCAAATCCCCCATTTATTCAGATGTCTGTACTAATTCTCCCATTTTCTGTTGCCATGTACCAATTCTCTAATTTAGCTCCTCTGTGCAACAGGTCTCTCATTTGCTGATGGCCCGCATTCTCCAATTCAGTGTTGCTTAGCACCTTTTCCCCAATTACTGATGTCCTGAACATGTTCTCCATTCAGTTTTGTCTTACACCAATCCACATAGTGACTAATGCCCTCACCCAATTTAGGGGTGCCCTACTCT
>NW_025136382.1:0-1192 GCF_004010195.1 Chiloscyllium plagiosum
GCTTCCCAATCTACGAACCAAAACTGTAACTCTGAGACTGTAAGAAGCAATATTTGTTGAATCATCATTTTTAAATAATGATGGTTTGGTGATTAATTCCCCACTCAGTGTGCAGAGGGGCAGACCTCAGAAATGGGCAGCGTTGATTAAGTCTCTCCACAAGTGTATGTGTTCCCAGCGATGCTGCTGGAGTGTGCAGGGTACCGGCTTGTGCTGACCCTTTGTGAGTATTAATCACTCTCCCTCTGGTAGATCAAACCTGCCTCTCATGATGTGGAGTTTCTCACAGAAAATGGTTAGTACCTTCCTATGTTTTCCATTCCATGATCCCCAGGATATTGGGATCACACTGGCTCCAGAAGTCAGCACAATATGGAGCCCTGAAATGGAAAGCAGTAAGTGGTTTGAACAGGCCATTATGGAGTGGACCACCTGAGGTGAAGCACAGACTGTTTCTCCCAGGTAATGGATTCTCATCAATTGGTGAATGGGGATGGGAGTGAGATGAGGACGCTGGGGAGGGGCGTTACGTCGAGACTTGCACTTATGGTGTCCATTGTTACATTCAACTGAGTGTCAGTACAATGTGTGTGGGGTGATATACATCAGACAAAATCCACACAATTCAGTTATTAAAGTGGTTCTCGGCTTGGTATTTGCTGCTGTCTCCCTCAGATGCACTCTGCAGGACTGATCTCAATCGAAATCTACGCAAAAGCAGGTTGGGTGACCCTTGTATTAATCTCTGGCCATCTGCGCAGAAGTTCAATTTAATTTTGACACTGGTGAGTGTGAAGGTGACATATGCTGCTTATGGCTTTAGAATGTTCACTGTGAGTCACAGTGTGCTATAGGAGACAGTCAAATTGTGAATTTCATCATCCTGGGTCCGGTGCAGGGTGCAAATATCCGGAATCTCGGAGGCAGGCCAGATGCTGTCAAGTCACTTGTGCAGTGTGTTCTGGCAAGACATGCCCATAAATCTGCTCCCTGGAGCAGGCTGCGACTGAAGATGGAATTGTAAGACCCGTTTGCTGGTCAGTCATTGGTACGTAATTTGGACAGTATTTGTGTCTGCACTAAGACCAGCGATAGGCTATTGGTTAGTTTTCACCTGCCCAAGGTGAGCTGCAAATGATTTCTTGTGAACGTATGTTTGAATCATTGCCCTGACCCAGGTTGTAAGGTCACT
>NW_025136383.1:0-1192 GCF_004010195.1 Chiloscyllium plagiosum
TCCTTAGTTTAGGGCACTGACTCTATGCTGTCTAGTTAAATATATATATGACAAGGAGATTCAGAGCCTCCTCAGTTTAGGGCACTGAATCTGTGCTGCCTGGTTAAATAAATGACAGCCAGACTGAATCTGTGCTGCCTGGTTAAATAAATGACAGCCAGACTATTAAGACCCCTCGGAATCCTAGTAGCACACAATCCCACCAACACTCTCAAACAAAAACTAACAAACTTAAAAGACCCAGGACAACCCATGGACAAAACCAACGTTGTCTACAATATCCCATGCAAGAACTGCCACAAACACTACGAAGGACAAAAAGGAAGAAAGTTAGTCACCAGGATACCCAAACACCAGCTAGCCACAAAAAGACACAACCCTCTCTCCCTCGTAGCCCGACACATGGATGATAAAAAGCCACCATTTCGACTGGGACAATACATCTATCTTGGGACAGGCTAAGCAAAGACATGCCAGAGAATTCCTAGAGGCCAGGCATTCCAACCACAACGCCAAAAACAAACACAGATCGAGATAGCATCTATCAACCCTTCAGAAAACGAACAGGAAATGACATCACCACAAACCCCAGGAACCCCATCCAGGAGAAAGATATAAATAGAAAGCAGGAGACAACAGCTTCGCTTCACTTGGAGGTCGCCACTGATGACGTTACAGAGCCAGGTAATGAAATGTCTGGATATCAAACCTACAACTCAGCGAGCAAATCTACACCCTGGTTAAATAAATATATGTACCCAGGAATTTTAGTGACTCCTCAGTCAAGGGCACTGACTCTGTGCTGTCTGTTTAAATATATATAACGTCGAGATTCAGATTCTCCTCAGTCTATGGCACTGACTCTGTGCTGAATGGTTAAATAAATATACACAATCAGGAGATTTAGAGTCTCCTCATTTTGGGGCACTGACTCTTGGCTGGCTGGTTAAAAAAAAAACAAATATAACGAGGAGATTTACACTCTCCTCAGTTTCGGGCACTGATTTACTATTGGCTAGTTAAATAAATATGTAAACCACGAGATTCAGATTCTCCTCAGTCTGGAGCACTGACTCAGTCTGGGAGGTTTAATACATATAACCAGGAGATTTAGAGTCTCCTTAGTGAAGGGCACTGATTGTGATTTATTTTCCAGACGACTGGAGGTAGCAGAGTCGCTGCTCCAGCTCCT
>NW_025136384.1:0-1192 GCF_004010195.1 Chiloscyllium plagiosum
CTGCTGAGTTTATAAAGATTCTGGCTGGTCTGTTTGCGACTGAAAAGCCCTTTCCTGTCTATTGTCAATGAACACTGATTTCCCTGTCTCACAAAGGCCAGTCAAGGTCAGACTTGAATATCTTCAATGACCGAGTCTTCACTGTTCCCGGGGGATGAGAAGACCACAAACAATACAATCACAAGGAGATAGGAACATTCCTTTCTCAATCTTAAACGGAGTAATCTCTAAATTTAAAAGTGTATGAATTCAGAGCAAGTCACCTTCTCTTTTATTTTCGAAATGAGGGCACAACCAATTGGAAAGATGTAGACCATCCAGCCCCTCAAACCTATCTCACGTTCCTATTGACTCTGTTCATTAAACTATTTATCAAACTCAGCCTCCACTGCTCTCTTGGGTCAACATTTCCGATTGTGTAAACCATGAATTGGACTGTTTGGACCATCGAGTCTGATCAGCTGTTCAATCATCACTGATATGTTTCTCAACAAAATGTTCCTCCCTTCTCACTGTAACCCTTGATCCCTTTATCAATCAAAACGTATCTACGTCTGACTGAAAAAAAAAACAGAACTGTGTCTGTGTCTCTGCATATCTGTGTGCGTGCGAGTGTTTCTTCTTATTGACAGTAGACAGAGGGTGGTGGAGGAGGGTTGACTTTTGGACTGGAGGCCTGAGACCAGCGGCGTTCCATAGGGTGTAGTGCTGAATCCACTTTTGGTTGACATTTATATCAATGATTTAGATGACAATTATAAAAGGTATGGTTAGCATGTTTACGGATCACACCAAAATTAGTTATATAGTGGAAGGTGAAGAAGGTTACATAAGATTACAAACAGGTCATGATTAATTGGATCAATGAATCATAGAGATGTACAGCGCAGAAACAGAACTTATGGTTGAACTCATTCGTGTCAACCAGATGTTGTAAGTTAACTTAATTTTATTTTTCAGCATTTCTTCCATATCAATCGAAACCCTTCCAATTCATGTCCCCATCCAGATGCCTTTTTAATGTTGTAATTGCACCAGCCTCCACCACATTTTCTGGGAACTCTTTGCATGTATGCATCAGGTCTGCATGAAAATGGTCCCCTTAGGTCGCATTTAAATCTTGTCCATCTCACCTTAATTCTATGTCCTCTGGTTGTGGACTTCCCTACCCTAGAGGAAAGACCCTGACTAT
>NW_025136385.1:0-1192 GCF_004010195.1 Chiloscyllium plagiosum
GGAGGTTAAAGAAACATAATCAGAGACAAAGGGAGTTGGAGAGAGATAGTTACAGACAGATAGCGAGAGAGAGGGGTGCGGTAACGCGAGAGCGGAAGAGTGGGGGAATGCAGGGGAAGACAATGGGAGAGGTGTTGGAGAGATTTAGAAACAGAGTGGGAGGCAGGTAGAGAAGAGAGAGAGAGAAAGAGTGACAGAGGTTTAGAGAGAGAGTGGGAACGGGGAGAGAGGCAGACATACAGAGAGAAGGGTATGGAGAGAGAGAGATTGGGAGTTCGTACAGGGAGCGAGTGATTGGAAGGCGGTAGAGAGAAACACACAGAGAGAGGAAGGGGTGTCGGGAGAGAGATTGGGAGATAATAGATGGAGAAAGAGCAGGAGTGGGTTTGAAAGATAGAGGGTAGAAACATTCGGAGAGGGTTATCGAGAGTAAAAGAGATGATTGGGATCAGAGAGGGAATGATTAGACAGACTGAGAAGGTACAGAGAGAGAGTTAGGTGGGTGTAGACGGAGAGAGGGGGAGAACGGCAGAGAGAGTGTGTGAGAAGGGCAGAGAGAGACAGAGAGAACGTTTCGGAGAGGCGTTGAGAGAGAGTGAGAGAGTGGGAGTGGGGTAGAGAGAAGAAAGACAAGCGTGTGGGTCGAGTGAATATAGAGAAAACGTCCTTGGGAGGTCTGTCGATGGAGATTGTGAGGAAGATTTAGAGAGAAAGAGTGGGAGATGGGTAGAGCGAGAGAGTTGGAGTGGGTGTTGTGAAAGAAAGTGTGGGAGGGAGGAGATACAGAGAAAAACAGAGAGGGAGAGGTAGTGAGAGTGGGAGTGGGAGGACGGGAGTCAAGACAGAGTGGGCCAGGCTTACAGATAGAGAGAGAGAGTGGGAGGGTTTTAATGAGAGAGAGAGAGAGACGGAGTAGAGAGAGGGAGAGATTGAGACAGCGGGTGGGAGAATGCAGGGAGAGAGTGAGGAGAGTGAGAAAGAGAATGTGAGAAGGGTAGAGAGAGAGAGATTGGCAGTGAGGACAGAGATGCGAGGGTGAGATAGAAAAAGAGAGGTATAAAAAGAGAGTGTGTGATTAGGTAGTGAGGTAGTGGAAGGGGATACAGAGAGACAGCTAGAGTGGGAGCATGCTACAGAGAGAGTGGGGAGAGTTGGAGAAAGAGAATGGGGAGCGAAAAGAGTGAGGGGTAGG
>NW_025136386.1:0-151 GCF_004010195.1 Chiloscyllium plagiosum
CTGTATATGTGTGTTTGTCAGTGCAGTGATTGTTTGTGTATACATGTGTGTTTTTCAGTGCAGTGATTGTGTGTGCATATGTCTGTGTGTGTCAGTGCAGTGATTGTGTGTATGTATGTGTGTGTGTGTCATTGCAGTGATTGTGTGTTTA
>NW_025136386.1:303-1192 GCF_004010195.1 Chiloscyllium plagiosum
GCAGTGATTGTGTGTTTATATGTGTGTGTGAGTGCGGTGATTGTGTGTGTATATATGTGTATCAGTGCAGTGATTGTGTGTGTCAATGTTCGTTTGTCAAGCAGTGATTTTGTGTGTTTCTATGTGTTTGTCAGTGCAGTGATTGTGTGTGTAAAATGTGTGTGTCAGTGCAGTGTTTGTTTGTGTATGTGTGTGTGTCTGTGCAGTGATTGTGTGGTAAAATGTGTGTGTCAGTGCAGTGTTTGTTTGTGTATGTGTGTGTGTCTGTGCAGTGATTGTGTGTGTCAGTGCAGTGATTGTGTGTGTATATGTGTGTGTGTGTCAGTACAGTGATTGTGTGTGTAAATGTGTTTGTGTGTCAGTGCATTGATTGTATGTATGTGTAAATTGTATGTGTTACACATTGATTGTGTAAATGTATGTATCAGTGCAGTGATTGTGTGTGGAAATGTGCGTTTGTAAAGCAGTGATTGTATGTGTTTCTATGTGTTTGTCAGTGCAGTGATTGTGTGTGTATATGTGTGTATCAGTGCAGTGATTGTGTGTGTATATGTATGTATCAGTGCAGTGATTGTGTGTGGAAATGTGCGTTTGTCAAGCAGTGATTGTATGTGTTTCTATGTGTTTGTCAGTGCAGTGATTGTGTGTGTAAAATGTGTGTGTCAGTGCAGTGTTTGTTTGTGTATGTGTGTGTGTCTGTGCAGTGATTGTGTGTGTCAGTGCAGTGATTGTGTGTGTATATGTGTGTGTGTGTCAGTACAGTGATTGTGTGTGTAAATGTGTTTGTGTGTCAGTGCATTGATTGTGTGTGTATATATGTTTGTGTCAGTGCAGTGATTGTGTGTGTAAATGTGTTTGTCAGAGCAGTGATTGTGTGTGTATATGTGTG
>NW_025136387.1:0-1192 GCF_004010195.1 Chiloscyllium plagiosum
GATGAAAGGGAAGTAAGTGTAATTAGTTGGAAGTTAAAATCAGAGAGGATGCAAATTTGTTTGATGTAAATATTGAAGGAGGAAAATAGTAAAAGGGGTATTTTGTATGAGAAGCAAGACTAGGTGGAACAGGATGAAATGCTCAAAGGAGGAGAAAATGCAGGAAAAGTCCGGGGTCAGGCTAAGGAGCAAGAACAAAGAACAAAAAAAAAATACAGCGCAGGAACACACCCTTCGGCCCTCCAGGCCCGCACCGACATATTTTGCCCTTCCATACTAAAACTGTCTTCACTTACAGGATCTGTATCCCTCTATTCCCTTTCTATTCATTTATTTGTCCAGAGGTATCTTGAAAACTGCTATTGTTCTGCTTCTGAGGATCTAAAATCTGGAATTAGACCGTTGTCAGGATTAACCAATTTTATGCATGCTTTTATTAACCACAAAATGGCTTCTCAATGCAAAGTAACATAACAAAATGGCTTCAGGCTGCAAATTAAAAATGGCTTCTCACCCTGCTAAAAGCTGCATTCCTGCCTTGCAGAGCTAACTGAATCAAAAGATAAAGCAGACAATGGAGCCTTCACAGTCTGGCTGTATTGTTTTTTTGTTCTTTGTTCTTGCTCCTTAGCCTGACCCCGGACTTTTCTTGCATTTTCTCCTCCTTTGAGCATTTCATCCTGTTCCACCTAGTCTTGCTTCTCATACAAAATACCCCTTTTACTGTTTTCCTCCTTCAATATTTACAGTCTGGCGTTAGTTATGTCCTATCCTAAGCTAGATAGGACATAACTAACCATCCCAGCTAACCTTGAAATGCAAGTGCGAAGAGATAATGGTTCATAAACAACTTTGTTTCCCAGGAAATATCATTGGGTTAACCTGCTGTCGATTATGTCATTTTGTTACACTTTATTGGATTTTCTCAGCAATTAAGGCTGTACTATTTCTTAAGAAACATATAAAAATTGCCTTTGCTCCAAGTGAATTGTGCAGTTTCTCCAAGGAACACAGAAGCTATTGCTGGACAAACCTGTGCCCAGCGTCATAATAAACTGTGAAATCTTGCTGAAGCAGACTGCATTCATGTTGATTATTTGACCGATTGCAAAACCGAGAGACCCCTGTGCGGGTCGAGATCTTCACAAGGTGCCGTGACTCTGATTCGGTACGGACTGATTATGGGCATTGG
>NW_025136388.1:0-1192 GCF_004010195.1 Chiloscyllium plagiosum
TTTCTGAGGGGTTGATAGATGGTATCTAGATCCATGGGTTTGTTTATGGCGTTGTGGTTGGAGTGCCAGGCCTCTACGAATCCTCTGGCATGTCTTTGCTTAGCCTGTTCCAGACACGGAGGAAAAAAAGCCACCATTTCGAATGGGACAACACATCTATCCTGGGACAGGCTAAGCAAAGACATGCCAGAGGATTCCTAGAGGCCAGGCACTCCAACCACAATGCCATAAACAAACACAGATCTAGATACCATCTATCAACCCCTCGGACAATGAACAGGAAATGACATCACCACAAACCCCAGGAACCCCATCCAGGACAAACATATAAATAGAAAGCAGGAGACAACAGCTTCGCTTCACTTGGAGGTCGCCACTGACAATGTTACCAAGCCAGGTAATGAAACGTCTGGATATCAAACCTACAGCTCAGCAAGTAAACCTACACCCTAAACCTCAACCTGAGCTACAAATCTTCACAAACCTTGCAAGAACCATTAAATCCTATGACATCTCATGACTCCCATCCATGATCCTTTATTCTTACATATTTCATGCTAACTTACCCAGTATCCACAATGAGCAGACCTCCAGAGACATGTTGAGATGATATAAATTCCTAAGCATTTAATATGGAATTCACTAGATTTTTAAAACCACTGCCCTTCATGATTGACCATTCAACACATTAGAGGCACATTCATAAGCGACTGGATTGTTATAGACATGAAACATGAGTCTGTCGGAGTTATTAAAAACCAAAGGAAACTCTAGAGGAAGTGAATGATGTTGCATGGTGCATCTGAAGTTAAAACCAAGGGAGTCCAAGGGATAAAGTTGAAAAGGCAAAATTCTGCAGACAAGTCAGAACCATAGATGACTGAAAGTTCCGTTGAGTGAAAAGCAGGAAGACAAGGTGGACTCAGATTATAGAATGACAGAGCAGCAAGGCTCCAAAGGCAGTAAAAGGAATAATGGAAGGCTTCAAAACCTAGCCACGAAACTGCAATACACTGGAGAGTGAAAATACAAAATCAGAATGGTTCCACAATACGAAAGAATAAATCAGGTCCATCAAGCATCCATGGGATGGCAACTCCAGTAAACACTTTGCCATTGCCTCAGCTTTTTGATAATATGAAAGGTCCACAGTGAGATCTGAAATGAAAGTTTGGTAAACCACAGTTTCCAT
>NW_025136389.1:0-1192 GCF_004010195.1 Chiloscyllium plagiosum
TAGTTCTCCCTGTATTCCATGAGATCTAACCTTACTCACCTGTCTCCCATGGGGAACCTTGTTGAATGCCTTACTGAAGTCCACTTTAGATCACATCTACCGCTTGCATTTCATTGGCTGATACTTCCTTGACCAGATTACCATGACCGATCTCAGCAAATGGCCTCGCTGACAACACGGAAATACATCACCTTCATCCAAACTCCTGCTTGCTTACCTGCTCAAAACGGTAAATCAAATTTGTCAAACATAGCCACCCCTTAAACAAATCCCCACTGACTGTTCCTGATTAATCTAGCTCTCTCCAAGGGTAGATATATTTAACCCTTCAGAATTCTTTCTAATAACTTCTCCACATTGAGATTAAACTGACTGGTCTGTCATTTCCTGGTGTACCCCTTCCTCCCATTTTTAACAAAGGGACAGTTTGAGCAGGTCCTCCAGCCTCAGGGACATCACTGTGGCCAGCAAGGGGATTTAAACATTGCTACCAAAGTTCCTGATATCTCCTCACTCCCCTCTATCAACAGATTGGGATACCTTGTATTTATACACGGATTTATACACCGTTAAGGCTGCTAACTCTGTATTATGTGCTTTCCAATGTTGCAGTCCTGCACCCTGTTGTCTGTATCTGTAATGTCCTTTCCCATTGTGAAGACCAACACAAAGTATTCATTGAGGACTCTGCCCCCATCTTCCAGCTGCAAGCACAGATTCCCGCTATGATTCCCGCTGTGATTCCCCCTATGGCTTCTAATGGGACTTACTCTTTCCCTAATTATCCTCTTACTCTTTGAGTTTGTATCTATGAACTCTTTAGATTTGCTTTTATTCCTGCCATCAGTGCTTTATCAATCACTCTTCACTTTTACAATTTCCTTTACAAATTCCCATTGCATTTTTATATTCCTTTTGGCCAGTGATTCCCAACTCTTTCAACAACTCAGCACACTTCAGTGAGACAAACAATTCCATAGTACACCTGCTTTTTCAGCCAAATTAATTGCCCATTACTTGAATTTAAGATAGTTATGGTCTTACTGGAGAGGTTTGCAACATAGTGCATACACAAGATACAGAAGAATCAAAAAATACACCATCTTCAACCATGAGCACCAAAACATTGTTAATGTCTGCTCAATTCAACTATTTTTAACTATTTACAGACATTAGATTAGATTACATTACA
>NW_025136390.1:0-1192 GCF_004010195.1 Chiloscyllium plagiosum
TCAGCTGAGCTTCAGGAAATGGAATCACCATTGCAAAAACTGTGGAATTTGTATTTGTTGAGGCGTTCTCAAATGAGACCCAGTCGGAGCAGTGTAAATGAATTTGCAGAACAGTTTTGACGTCTTTAATGACAGGTGTCCGGAAGTTCATGTGTACAGCTGATATACAAATGGATTGTAAATTTGGTAGCAGACACAATAGAGAGAGCAGTGCCGTTACTGGACTGAAGACCGTTATTCTCGGGTTATCACATGCATCAGTGTTTGGTCCAGGTCAATTTGAAGGTGATTAACAAATAGCAGAGATCTCATTTTGTATTGATTAGTTGGTGCGAGAATGGGAAATGCCGTTGTTCGAAAGTGCCTTCATGTCCTTGATCATGTGTCAACAAAAAAACATGCAGACGTGAAGAGTCATTAAGTCTTAAGTACGCAAACGTGTCCATGCTGACCTGTTACAATGTCGACTGTTTTGCTCAATTCAAAGTACAGCCACAACTGCTAGCTTACGGCCGGGCTGTTCCAGATATAACAATTAGCTGCCAAATGGATACCTGAGTTTTGGTTGTTTCTTTTAATCATATCCATGATACCTGAAGTCATTGGAAGCAGAATTTTATTATTTACACACCTGGAAACCAATCAAGTTATAAGAATTCAATGTCTCATAGAGAGAATATAAATCCGGCATTTTGAAAATAAGAGGGAGAGCAAATACCATCGATCAGCGTAGCAAGTTTTTTAAAGCCGGTGAACTATCTGACCATCGAAAGTCTTGGTCTCAAGGATAGTACAAAACACTCTCTATCAAAGATAACTTTTCATGTAAAACGTACTTGCAGTTAAAAAGAAGTAAGTGGACCCAGGGAGAAAAGCAGCTGGACGGTTGAAGACAGGGGAGGAGACAGAGACTGCATGGTGTTGAGATTAGATGAATGTAAATATTAATAAGTGGATTATTGGAGCAGCGTGTATTTTTACAGATTTGGCGTCAGATAGTAAGTAGTTAAGAAAAATAAGTCTTGATTTTGTGAAATGTTGTTGTTTCATGTTCACACGCACACACACACACACACACAGAAAGAGAGAGAGAGGGGGCAGAAAAGGAATCAGAGTGCATTTTCTTGCAGTATTAACTGAATGATAGAATCCTACAATAAAACTGCAGAGCGCAGAGGAGAAATGAGCAGAA
>NW_025136391.1:0-1192 GCF_004010195.1 Chiloscyllium plagiosum
GAGTAGTAGTGGAAATGAGTTTCTCAAAATGGAAAACTGTGACTAATGGTGTTCCACAGGGATCCGTGCACAAACCACTCTTGTTTGTGATATACATCAATAATCTGGAGGAAGTTACAGCTGGTCTGATTAACGAGTCTGCAGATGACACGAAGATTGGTGGAGGGGCAGATAGTGAAGGGGACTGTCAGAGAATACAGCAGAATATAGATAGATTGGAGAGTTGGGCAGAGAAACGGACACATGGAGTTCAATCCAGACAAATGCGAGCTGATGAATCTTGGAAGATCCAATTCTAGAGTGAACTATACAGTGAATAGAAAGCCCTGGGGAAAAGTAATGTGCAGAGAGATCTGGGTGTTTAGGTCCATTGTATCCTGATGGTGGCAACGCAGGTCAATAGAGTGGTCAAGAAGGCATATGACATGCTTTCCTTCATTGGACGAGGTACTGCGTACAAGAGTTGGCAGGTCATATTACAATTGTATCGGAGTTTGGCTTGGCCACATTTGGAGTACTGCGTACAGTTCTGGTTGCCACATTACCAGAAGGATGTGGATGCTTTAGAGAGGGTGCAGAGGAGGTTCACCAAGATTGCCTGGTAGGGAGGGTGCTAGGAATGAAGAGAGGTTGAGTAGATTAGGATTATTTTCATTAGAATGTTGAAGATTGAGGGGGGCCCTACAAAATCATGAGAGGTGTAAACAGGGTGGATAGCAAGAAGCTCTTTCCCAGAGTGGAGGACTCAATTACTAGGAGTCATGAGTTCAAGGTGAGCGGGAAAGGTTTAATGGAGATATGCGTAGAAAGTTCTTTACGCAGAGGGTGGTTGGTGCCTGGAATGCATTGCCAGTGGAATTGGTAGAGGCAAGGATGATAGCATCATTAAAGATGTATCTAGACAGATACATGAATGGGCAGGGAGCACAGGGATACAGGTCCTTGGAAAATAGGTGACAGGTTCAGATAGAGGATCTGGATCGGTGCAGGCTTAGAGGGCCGAAGGGCCTGTTCCTGTGCTTTTCTTTGTTCTTTGTTCTTTGAACTGAGAAAGCTCAAAGGAACAGAGTGATCTTGGGGTGCTTGTCCACTGATCCCTGAATGTGACAAGACAGGCTAACAGAGCAGTATAAAGGCACAGGGGACACTTGCCTTTGTTATTTCAGGTATTGGTTATAAAAGCAGGAGAATA
>NW_025136392.1:0-1192 GCF_004010195.1 Chiloscyllium plagiosum
CCCACAGGGTATATGATGGTCTCTCTCTCACTGTCCACAGGGTATGTGATGGTCTCTCTCTCACTGCCCACAGGGTATATGATGGTCTCTCTCTCTCTCTCTTTCACTCTGCCGACAGGGGTATATGATGGCCTCTCTCTCTCACTGCCCACAGGGTACATGATGGTCTCTCTCTCTCTCACTGCCCACAGGGTATATGATGGTCTCTCTCTCTCTCTCTCACTGCCCACAGGGTACATGATGGTCTCTCTCTCTCTCACTGCCCACAGGGTATATGATGGCCTCTCTCTCTCACTGCCCACAGGGTACATGATGGTCCATGTGAATCAGAGTGGCCCGTTGCGATGTAGCCTATGCCCGTTTGTGAGTGACCACTGGGATTGCCTGCAGGAACACCAGAGAACTCACAAGGAACTGCGCTGCATCCAGGACACGCTGGGGAGCGGACCGCCGGGTGCACAGGAGGATCCCGTTATGTCAGGGCTGCCTGGTGTGCCCGGGACGGGGGTGGAGGGGGGAGAGGCACCGCACGAGGTGGGAGGGGGTGCGGGTGAGGCCGGAGCAGCGGACGACGAGATCCTGGCCCTGGGCAAGATCATCGGGACAATCGGGGAGTATGTGAACGGGAGTGCGGGCACGGGCACAGAGGGGGAGATCGAGTACTGCGGCACGAGTTACCGGTCAGTGCTGGAGCCCGGGGGTCAGGCCGGAGACCAGGTGGAGGTGGGGCAGGGGATCAGAGACTGGGGGTGCCCGGATAGGGCCACGGTGGTGAACGGTGTGGAGACGTCGGGCAGGAACGCCTGGAGGAGGAGGAGGAGGGCAGTGCCAACAGCCAGCCCCACCCAGGCACCGTGCAGTGGCCTGGAGGGAGTCACCAGGCCAGGCCCGGCCAGGCATGGACCAGTCAAGAGGCTGCGCTGCGGGCAGTGCCGGTTCACTTGTCACAATAAGGAACGACTGAGGCGGCACACACTGACACACAGCAGGAGACGGATACCAGAGACCGGAGAGAGGGCACAGAACCCTGCACTGGACACCCAGCCTGAGACCACCCCGGGTGGGGCAGCCGGTCAGTTATACCGCTGCGCTGACCCTCCACAGCGCCCACTCCCTCAGCGCTGACCCTCCACAGCACCCACTCCCTCAGCGTTGACCCTCCCTCAGCACCCACTCCCTCAGTGCTGACCCT
>NW_025136393.1:0-1192 GCF_004010195.1 Chiloscyllium plagiosum
AACCCTTCCTATTTGGAACATAGAACAGTTCAATACATTAAAGGCCCTTCGGCCCTCAAAGTTGTGCTGACCTTTAATCATACTATAAGATCAAACTGACCAACATACCCTACATTTAACTATCATCCAGGTGCCTATCGAAGACTGACTGAAATGTCCCTAATGCATCTGACTCGATTACCACTGTTGACAGTGCATTCCACGCACCCACCACCCTCTGTGTACAGCACTACCTCTGACATCTCCATGAAACTTCCTCCAATCACCTTCAATTTATTCCCCGCATTATAGCCATTTTTCACAATGGGAAAAGTCTCTGTCTATCCACTCTATCTATGCCTCTCATCATCTCGTGCACCTCCAACAAGTCACCTCTCATCCTTTTTCATTCCAATGAGAAAAGCCTGATCTCGCACACTCTTTCTTCAAAAGACATGCCCTCCAGTACAGGCAGCATCCTGATAAATCTCCTCTGTAACCTCACTAAAGCTTCCACAACTTTCTGATAATGAGGCAACCAGAACTGAACACAGTATACCAAGTGTTATCTAACTAGGACTCGATAGAGCTGCAGCATAACCTCATGGCTCTTAAACTCAATCACCCTGCTAATGAAAGCTAATACATCATATACATTCTGAACAAGGCTATCAAATTAAATGGCAACTTTGAGAGATCTATTGTCTTTGAACTCAATATTCTTCTGTTCCTCCACACTGTCAAGAATCCTGATGTTTTCCTGTAAAGTTTGTCTGTGGAATCCTTCAATCTTAAACCCTCCCTATCTTGGCTACATCCTCCAAACCCTACAGCACTCATAAACTGTGAAACCCTTTCAAGTCCTGACAATCCACCTCAGCTCTGAAATTTCTTATATTAGCATGCAACCCTCAGAATTACTGAAGTTTCTTTTTGCTATTGCAATATTCCTAATATCTGCAAAATTCTTCTGTCCTGATATCCCTCACTATCTCTGTAACTGCCACCGTCCTTCAGTGTCCTTCTGGGGAACATTGCAGAGGAAGGAAGGGTTCTAGAGTCCGGGTCATGTTACGGAGGTAGGAAGGGCTGTAGAACCTGTAGGATGGTACAAATGTAGGAATGGATGTCAATCCTACAGGAGGTGAGAGGGAACGGGATTCTTAGAGCCTGCAGGAGGAACCGGGAATGGGTTGTTGAACCTGCAGGATGT
>NW_025136394.1:0-1192 GCF_004010195.1 Chiloscyllium plagiosum
AAGCTGGGGAAGTTCACACTGATGCCCTGGCATGGAGGTGGTCTGAGGCGAAGATGAGACCTTCTTCCCCAGGCGTCGTGTGGAAATGGAGTAGTGGTGGAGGAGGCCCAGGAACTGCATGTCCTCGGCAAAGTGCGACGGAGAGTTGAAATGTTCGGACCCGTCATGGTCGGGTTGATTGGTGCTGGTGTCCCGGAAATGTTCTTCGGAGCACTTTGTGAGTAAGCATCCTGTCTACCCAATGCAAAGGAGGCCACATCAGGAGCAACAGATGCAACACATGATATTTGTGGAAATGCAGGTGAAACTTTGATGGAGGTGGAAGGCACCTGTTGGACCTCGGATGAAGATGAGTGGGGAGGTGTGGGCGCAGGTTTTGCAATTCCTGCGGTGGCAGTAGAATGTACAAGGAAGGGAGGGTTTGTTGTTGGGGGGCATGGGCCTGTATAGGCAGTGAAGAAGGGACTCCAAACCCTTCATATTCATATACCCATCCAAATGCATCATAAATGTTTCAATGTACCAGCCTCCACTACTTCCTCTGGCAGCTCATTTCATATACGTACCACCCACTGTGTGAAAAAGTTGCCCCTTAGGTCTCTTGTAGATCTTTACACTCTCACCCTAACCAATGCCCTGTAGTTCTTTCCTTGCCCGAACGCAAGGAAAGGACCTGGGTTTTTTTTTGCCCTGCCCGTCATAATTTTGTAAACCACTATAAGGTCACCCCTCAGCCTCTGCAGATTTAATGATTCTTCCCAGCTTCTATCTTTTCGGCTCTCTTTCAGAATACGAGATTGTACTAGTAGGTGTATGTCTTATCATGAAGTTGCGTTTCTCTTTGCATAAGTTGAAAGTGATCTCAACATAAATACCGATTAATAATTTGACATTTTGTGCCGGTTTTAATTGGGCGCAACAATCAGTAACTGTCTAACCTCGCCTTCTTTTACGTAAGTCGTGAGAAATCACACAGCTTTCTTAAACACTTTATTTCAGAATCTGAAGGACAGCAAAGAATAGTATTAATACCCACGTGACATCACAAAATTACAGAATAAGTCAAGAAACGCATGGTTTTCATTCCGTTGTGTTGCAGAAGGAGGCTATTTGGTCCTCTTTGTCTATGTGTCGTCTCTGTGATGTAATCATACCAGTTCATTCTCTGCAATTAAAACATAAAAGATGGAAA
>NW_025136395.1:0-1192 GCF_004010195.1 Chiloscyllium plagiosum
GTTATTCTGTTCCGCTGGACACACTTGTAGAATGTCTGGGAATTCTCCCGAATATTGCGCTGCCAGAAGTTTCCATGCCCCTGAGTTAGTTAGTCCCCGAACCGTGCAGAACTTCCTCCTTATTGCAGTCTGAAATGGTCTGTCCTTTATCCTGCCATTATTTCTCTTGAATGTGGATTAGACAGCCGGAGAAACATCGTGTTAATTTCCAACTTGTCACATGTTTTGTGAATTTTATGCATTTCACAGTGACCCATCTCTCATTCTTTGAAACTCTAGAGAACACAGGTCGAGTTCCCTCATCACGCAATCTCGCCAACTGAGGGATTAATCTGGAGAATGTCCATTGAACTTCCTCTGTGGTCAGTATATTCTTTCTCAGATTTGGTGACCAAAACTGTTCTCAGTATTACAGGTACAGTTCTCAGCAACACGCTGTTAAACTGATTCAACATGTCTTTACATCTATATGCTTATTCCCTTAAAGCAAGGCAATCCAAACTTTAATTTACCACTTGCATATATCCCTCCAAATACCCTTCACATTCATTGCATTTACGAACTCATTGTGTGAGTTCTTCTAGAAAGCCTTCTGATAATCTAAAATATGCCAATTGTACTGGTTCCCCATTATCTATGCAGTAAGAATCAACTTCAAACAATTCCAAACCTTGTCAAGTATGATTGCCCTTTCAGAAATGCAGACTGATTCTCTCCATTGTGGCTGTTAATTTCTAAATAACGAATATCACATCCTACATGTTAGATTCCAATAGTTTCCCCACAAAAGTCAAGTTAATTGGTCTGCAGTTCTCCACACTAACTCTTCTTCCATTTGTAGATGCTTGGATCGCTACCGTACATCTATAGTGCTTGGATCACGTTTACTAATGTCCATTTATCTACAACGGCTTCCAGACTATGCAGAATGCACTGGGTAATAGAACACAGTCATCGACAGTGCAACTAATACTTCTATTAGTAGCCTTGTTACTGATACAAATTGACTTTATGTCTAATGATCCACAAGTCCTATATAATGACGTCCTATTTCGCGGTGATTTTCTGCATCTTCTCCATGCAGACAGATGCAAAGTAACTGGTTATTTGCTTGGCCATTTCCCTGTTATCCATAATAAGCTCGTCTCTCCTGATTGTTGATTTCCACATTTGACTATGCTTTTCTCTTTCC
>NW_025136396.1:0-964 GCF_004010195.1 Chiloscyllium plagiosum
AAAAAGTGGGGAGAGATTAATTGAAGTTGAGGGTGCTTTGGTCCTGGGCAGTGGGCTTCGGAAATTGCTCCACTCTGAGGGGAGGGTTGGAATCTGAATTCCCAAGCCTTGTTAATTTTTGGGGTTTTAAAAAAAACTTTGCATAAACCTTTTACGCTTATTTTCGGGTTTCGATCGTTTGAACTTCGTTTCTTTTCGGTTTTAAAAAATCTTCGATCGCTTGAACTTCGTTAATTTCCGGGTTTTTGAAAAACAATTCGATCTCCCCCGAGTTTTGTACATTTCCAGGTTGTACAGAAATCAGATGTTTGTATTTTCAGCAGTATTTTCGGAAGCTGTTGCCCTCAACATTTCCAATATAGGCAGCTATTAAAGAAGTTCGAAATTTAAAGTGTTTAGGGAGAGAAGAGGACCCCAGTTTTTAATGATAGGTTATTATTAATATAATAAAATATAATACTTAATGTAAGGTATCGGGTTAAAATTGTGCAGAATAAGGGAACAGGTGTTGCTTCTGGAAAAGCTTACATTATAAAATTAGGCTGCACATGCAAATTCTCAACAATGAGAAGCGAAAACAGGTCGAATTATCTCTGACTAATAGGGCAGAGCGGTGTAGCAGGATGTACCAGGCAGAGGAGAGCATAAGAAGCAAAAACAGGTCGAATTATCTCTGACTAATGGGGCAGAGTGACCGTGTAGCAGGATGTACCAGTAACAGGAGAATAGTGTGCCAGTCTCAGGAGGGATGTTGCCAACAGATGGAATTTAGTTTGGCAGGATGATCACACGAAGACAGCAAACTATGCCAGGATAGTCACATATAAGGAATGAGATAAATAAGAGTAAGGAGCGACAGGCTGAGAGTAAAGGGAGAAGTAAACAGAGGCAGAGAGACACTAGACAAAGGTGGAGTGAAGCTAGAGCTTGTGATAGGCTACGCGCTACAGCAAAAGTAACCAAT
>NW_025136396.1:1051-1192 GCF_004010195.1 Chiloscyllium plagiosum
GGTTGGCACCCGGTCTAGCAATTACGTGCCAATACAATACACTGCCTCAGAATTTGACTCCGACTGAAATTTATTAATATGTGTTTTGTTTCTCACACTTAATGATTTAATAAATAAACTCAATACTTCAGTTGATTTTTT
>NW_025136397.1:0-1192 GCF_004010195.1 Chiloscyllium plagiosum
GCATTGTTCTTGGTCCTTTGACTGAAAAGAACAACTGCTGTCTATCCATGTCCCTCGGAATACTATCTTCCGAATCACGGCCCACTCAGCCTTCTCTGCTCCAAACTAAACAACCCGTGCTGATCCAGCCTCTCTCCATGGTTGATTTGCTCTATCCCTGGGAACATCCTGGTGAATCTCCTCTGAGCCCCCTCCACTACAATCAGATCATTCCCGTAATGTGGTTCCCAGAACTACATACAGTATTCCATCTTGGCCAAACCAAAGTTCCACATAGCTCTGAGAATCTATGTCCTGGTGAATAAAGGTTATGTTTACGTCCCCGATGCTTTCTCAAATTGTGTATTAACCTGTTTAGTCACATTCAGGGGTGTGTGGAGAAGCACCCTCTAAGCATCCTCCTGTGCTGCCATTCATTGAGTACTCCCCTGTCTGGTTCCTTCTTCTAAAGTGTATCATCTCATATTTATCAGGGTTACATTCCATCTGCTATTGATCTGTCCATCTGACCATTCCATCTGTATCTTTCTGTAACATAAGGCCTTCCTCCGCACTGCCAACCAGCCGGCCAATCTTTGTATCAAACACAAACTTAGTTGTCATACTCCCGCCAACCCCGTCTGTATTCAAAGCTGCATCATTTATGAGTACCACAAATAAGAAGGTTATAGTTCACACAAGACCTGGTTATAGTCCAACAGGTTTATTCGGAGGCACTAGCTTCGAAGGGCTGCTTCTTCATCAGGTGTTATGCACTTTGAAAACACGTGCCTCTGAATAAACCTGCTGGACTATAACCTGATGTTATGTGATGTTTAGGTTTGTGCACCCCAGTCCAACACCAGCACCAACGAATCAAAATAATAAGGGACACAGCACTGATCCCTGTGTTATACCATTGGACACCGGTCTCCAGTCACACTAAGAGCCTTCAACCACTACCCTCTGTCTCCTTACACTAAGTTGATTTGGTTGCAACTTGGCAAGTCACTAATGACTCCTACCTGTGCCCTTGTTATTCTTTCCTGCTTGACACACTTGCAGAATATCTGGGGATTCTCCCTAATCTTACCCTGCCAGCAGGGTTCTATGCTCCTGTTTTATGCAGTTCTCACCGAGTGTTGAATTTCCTCATTATTACGGTCTTAAGTGGCCAATTTCTTATCTTGCATTTATTTGCCTTGAATGTGGA
>NW_025136398.1:0-1192 GCF_004010195.1 Chiloscyllium plagiosum
TAATGTAAGGGGAGGAGAAATGAGGAAACTGGTGACATCCACACTGATTTTGTAAGGTTGGAGGGTCGGTGTAGACTTGATGGGCCAAATGACCTGTTTCCACACTGTAGGGACTCTATGATTATATATTATGTGGGAGGGTGTATGATTTGTGCCCTTGAGGCACATCTGAAAATGTTGGTGTTTGGTTTCCAACATGGAGGTCATTCAGACCAAGCAGCAAACTGAATCTACCAGATGCTCACTTTGGTTCACTTGCCAAATTTTCCTGTGTTGAGCTTGTTTAGAATGTTTAGCAAGACGGCTGAATATTAACAAAGCAAATTTGGCTAGTAACAACTTGTTACAGTCAGTTGGTACCTAGCGAGAATCTCACCATGCCACTTGTGGAAAGCATATAACACAGGGCAAGTTGCTCCCAATGTCAAGAGGCATCTTGCCACACTTATTGCATGATTCTCCCACACATCTTTCCATAGCCCACATTTCTTGGATCCCCATAAGATTTTGCCCAATGAGAAGATCATGATTGTTGTAAAAACTCATCTGATTCACTCGTCTTTAAGGAAGGAAATCTATCATTCTAAACTGGTCTGGCTTATGACTGACTCTAGATCTAACTGTCGGGTGAATCTTAACTGCCTTTTGAAACTGCCTAGCCACAGATGAGCAACAAATGTTGATCTTGCCAATGATGCACACGTCCATGAAAGAATAAAAAAAATATTTAAACGAGGAGCAGCATGTACATGAGAACTGGAGAAAGCAAGGATAAATCTGTGACAGTTTCTAGAGATAATAGTGTCAGAGCAGGAAGAGAAAACTATTGGAAGTGGTTCTTAAAGTGTGATTAGACAACAAGTAAACCAAGTGAGATCAGCTGTGTTTCCTAACCAGTGTTGCAGGAAAGATGGGAAAGGATTTGAGAAGTGATCACTCATCCAAGAACAAGGGATAGAAAAGGGAGGTTCGAGATTGACTTGTCAATGGTTCCTTTTTTGAGGATGGTGTACTGACAGAAAATTTAAGAGAGGTTATGCTGCAGCTCTCCAGAGTCCTGCTTAGACCACACTTGGAATATTGTGTTCAGTTCTGGTTGCCTCATTAACACAAGGACGTGGAAGCTTTAGAGAGGATGCAGAGGAAATTTACAGGATGCTGCCTGCACTGGAGGGCATGTCTTATGAAGAAA
>NW_025136399.1:0-1192 GCF_004010195.1 Chiloscyllium plagiosum
TGCCATTTCTTGGCCCATTTTCCCAGCTGATCATGATCCTGCTGCAATGTCTGACAACTTTCCTTACTGTCCACGATACCATATTATTTATTGTCATCTACAATCTTAATAATCATACCTTGTACATTCTAAACTAAATCATTATACATAAAACAAACAGCAATGGTCCCAACACCGAACTCTGAGGCACTCCACTAGCGACAGGCGTCCGGTCCGACAAACATCCTTTTACTATTGCTCTCTGCTTCCTACCATCAAGACAATTTTGTATCTAATTTGCCCTGTTCCTACTCAATTCCATGTAAACTAACATTCCAGAGCGGCGTACCATGTGAACCCTTATTGAAGGTCTCACTCAAATCAATTGGACTACATATATCACCCTGCCCTCGTCAACATTGCTGGTCACTTTTCATGAAAGAACTCTAAAATAATTGTCAACCATGATCTCCCATATACAAAGCTGACTGCTCCTAATCACATCCTGCCTTTCCAAATGTATGTTTATCTTATCTCTCAGAATCTTCTCAATTATCTTACCTACTACAGATGTCCAGTTTACTGGTCTATAATTTCCAGGATATTCGTTGTAGCCCTTCTTGAAGAAGAGCACAGCATTCCCTGTCCTCCATTCATCTGGGACCTCTCCCATGGCCAGCAATGATGTAGAAATATCAGCCGGGCCCCCGCAATGTTTTTCATGAAAGAACTCTAAAAAAATTGTCAACCATGATCTCCCATACACAAAGCTGACTGCTCCTAATCACATCCTGCCTTTCCAAATGTATGTTTATCTTATCTCTCAGTATCTTCTCAATTACCTTACCTACTACAGATGTCCAGTTTACTGGTCTATAATTTCCAGGATATTCTTTGTAGCCCTTCTTGAAGAAGAGCACAGCATTCCCTGTCCTCCATTCATCTGGGACCTCTCCCATGGCCAGCAATGATGTAGAAATATCAGCCGGGCCCCCGCAATGTCTTTTCTGTCCTCATGCAATGTTCTTGGATATATCTGGTTTATAGAAATGCTGCATAGTCTGAAAGAAAAGTCTATTTCTTTAAGGTAAAATCACCCAAGAGTGAGAAACTGACTTAATGATGGTTAGCATAACAAATTAACAATTATATTAATCATAACAAGTGACTTCAGAAAAAGTCCAGACATTGTGGAAACCTGACAAATGTTAGA
>NW_025136400.1:0-1192 GCF_004010195.1 Chiloscyllium plagiosum
CGCTCTGATACTCTGATTTCCCCTCACACCCTGTTCTGATTCTCAGGTTTCCCCTCGCGCCCCGCTCTGATACTTGGGCTTTACCTCACACCCCGCTCTGATACTTGAGTTTCCCCTCACACTCTGCTATGATACTCCAGGTTCCCCTCACACCCCCCTCTGATACTCGGGTTTCCCCTCACGCCCTGCTCTGATACTCGGGTTTCCCCTCACGCCCTGCTCTGATACTTGGGTTTCCCCTCACACCCCGCTCTGATACTCCAGTTTCCCGTCACACCCTACTCTGATACTCGGGTTTCCCCTCACATCACGCTCTGATACTCTGATTTCCCCTCACACCCTGCTCTGATACTCCTGTATCCCCTCACATCCTGCTCTGATACTCGGGTTTCCCCTCACACCCCGCTCTGATATTCAGGTTTCCCCTCACACTCTGCTATGATACTCCAGGTTCCCCTCACGCCCTGCTCTGATACTCGGGTTTTCCCTCACACCCCGCTCTGATACTCGGGTTACCCCTCAAGCCCCGCTCTGATACTCGGGTTTCACCTCACACCCAGCTCTGATACTCGGGTTTCCCCTCACACCCCCCTCTGATACTCAGGTTTCCCCTCACGCCCTGCTCTGATACTCGGGTTTCCCCTCACGCCCTGCTCTGATACTTGGGTTTCCCCTCACACCCCGCTCTGATACTCTGATTTCCCCTCACATCACGCTCTGATACTCTGATTTCCCCTCACACCCTGCTCTGATACTCCAGTATCCCCTCACATCCTGCTCTGATACTCGGGTTTCCCCTCACATCCCGCTCTGATATTCAGGTTTCCCCTCACACCCTGTTCTGATTCTCGGGTTTCCCCTCGCGCCCCGTTCTGATACTTGGGTTTCCCCTCACACCCCGGTCTGAGAATCGGGTTTCCCCTCACATTCCGCTCTGATACTCGGATTTCCCCTCACGCCCTGCTCTGATACTCGGGTTTCCCCACACGCCCCGCTCTGATACTCGGGTTTCCGCTCATGCCCCGCTCTTATACTCCGGTTTACCCTCACACCCCGCTCTGATATGCCGATATCCCCTCACGCCCCGCTCTGATACTCGGATTTCCCCTCACACCTCGCTCTGATACTCAGATTTCCCCTCACACCCCGCTCTGATACCTGGGTTTCCCCTCACACCCCGGTCTGAGAATCG
>NW_025136401.1:0-1192 GCF_004010195.1 Chiloscyllium plagiosum
ACTCTGCCTGGTATACTCTGCCCGATACACTCTGCCCGGTACACTCTATGATCTTCCTGGTACACACTGCCCGGTACACTCTGCCCGGTACACTCTATGATCTGCCCGGTACACTCTGCCTGGTATACTCTGCCCGATACACACTACCCGGTACACTCTGCCCGGTACACTCTAGGAACTGCCCGGTACACTCTGCTCGATACACTCTGCCCGGTACACACAATGATCTGCCTGGTACAACCTATGATCTGCCCGGTACAAACTATGATCTGCCCGGTACACACTGCCCGGTACACACAATGATCTGCCTGGTACAACCTATGATCTGCCCGGTACAAACTATGATCTGCCCGGTACACACTGCCCGGTACACACTGCCCGGTACACACTGCCCGGTACACACTGCCCGGCACATTCAATGATCTGCCCGGTACACTCTGCCCGGTACACTCTATGATCTGCCCGGTACACACTGCCCGGCACATTCTATGATCTGCCCGGTACACTCTGCCCGGTACACACTGCCCGGTACATTCTATGATCTGCCCGGTACACTCTGTCCGGTACATTCTGCCTGGTACACTCTATGATCTGCCCGGTACACACTGCCCGGTACATTCTATGATCTGCCCGGTACACTCTGTCCGGTACATTCTGCCTGGTACACTCTATGATCTGCCCGGTACACTCTGCCCGGTACACTCTATGAGCTGCCCAGTACACTCTGCCCAGTTCACTCTATGATCTGCCCGGTACACTCCATGATCTTCCCTGTACACTCTACGATCTGCCCGGTACACACTGCCCGGTACATTCTATGATCTGCCCGCTACACTCTGTCCGGTACAGTCTATGATCCACCCGGTACACACTGCCGGTACATACTATGATCTGCCCGATACACTCTGTTCGGTACACACTATGATCTGCCCGGTACACACTGCCCGGTACACTCTATGATCTGCCCGATACTCTGCCCGGTACACTCTGCCTGGTACACTCTATGATCTGCCCGGTACATACTGCACGGTACACTCTATGATCTGCTGGTATACTCTATGATCTGCCCGGTACACTCTGCCCGGTACACTCTATGATCTGCCCGGTACACACTGCCCGGTACACTCTATGGTCTGCCCGATACACACTGCCCGGTACACCCTGCCCGGTACACCCTGCCCGGTACACTCTA
>NW_025136402.1:0-1192 GCF_004010195.1 Chiloscyllium plagiosum
TATACATTTTTGTTGTGCTCCGTTGGTCTTTGTAAGCTTCCCAAGACTTTGGTTTCACACTGTCCTTTATCACAATAAATACTTCTCCTTTTTGCTTTGATGCTATCCCTGACTTCCCTTGTCAGTCATGGTTGCCCCATCCTCCCTGTACCATGCCTCTTTCTCCTTGCAATGAATCACTGTTGTGTCTCCTAAATTACTCTTAGAGCCTCCTGCCATTGCTGTTCTACTGTCTTTTCTGCTAGGCTACTGTCCCCGTCAATTCTACCCAGCTTCTCCCTTATGCCTCTGCAGTTGCCTTTATTCAGCTGAAGTACTGTTGCCTCTGATTCTATCTTCTGCCTCTCATATTGGAGAATAAACTAACCATGTTATGATCGCTGCTTCCGATGGCTTCCTTCAATTTAAGATCCCTTATCTAGTCTGCCTCTTTGCACAACACTAAAACCAGTATTGCCTGTTCCCTCATGGACTGCACTACAAGCTACTGAAAAAAAAAATCTTGTAGACATTCCATGAATTTCTTTTCTTACAATCCACTACCAATCTGATTTTCCCAGTCCCCCTGCATATTGACATCGCCCATGATCACTGTAACCTTGCCTTTCCTACACATCTTTTCTACCTCCTGATGTATCTGACGGCCCAGCTCCTCACAACTGTTTGGAGGCCTGTATAAGACTCCAAATGTTGCTTTAACATTGTGTTTCCTCAATTTTACCCATGCAGATGCCACACCATCTGACCCTATGCTATTTCTCGCTATTGATTTAATTTCATTTCCTACTGATAAGGTAACCCCACCTGCGTATATTTTGGATAGGGTGCACATCCTTGAATATTTAGTTCCCAATCCTGATTCCCTTGCAGCCTTGTCTCCGTGATGCCCATCACGCCATACCTGCCAATTGTGATTTGGGTCAAGAATTCATTCACCCTATTCCTCATACTGCATGCATTCAGATATAACACTGTCAGTCCTGTATTAACCATCTCTCCTCTATTGTCATTCGTTTTCCAGTGTGGTTGAAGTTTGTTTGTTAATAATTTCTAGATACTCTATCCTATTTATGTCTGTGATTTTAATAATCTATCCTGAATTCTGCACTTTTACCTCCTCTTTTAATTCAGGATTCTAATTACCCCTATAACTGATTCACGTTCCTCCACCCCCACCACTACTCCTATGTCA
>NW_025136403.1:0-1192 GCF_004010195.1 Chiloscyllium plagiosum
AGGACAGGGCAGGACAGGACAAGGCAGGGCACGACAGGGCAGGACAGGGTAGGACAGGACAGGGACAGGACAGGACAGGGACAGGACAGGACAAGACAGCGACAGGAAAGGACAGGACAGGGCAGGGCAGGACAGGACTGGACTCGGATAGGACAGGACAGGGAAGGACAGGGCAGGGCAGGGACAGGACAGGGCAGGACAGGACAGGGACAGGACAGGACAGTGCAGGGCAGGACAGGACAGGACAGGACATGGCAGGACAGGGCAGGAAAGGACAGGGCAGGACTGGACTCGGACAGGACCGGGCAGGACTGTACAGGGCAGGATTGGGACAGGGCAGGGCAGGACATACAGGGCAGGACAGGACAGGGCAGGACAGGACAGGGCAGAACAGGGCAGGGCAGTGCAGGACAGGACAGGGCAGGGCAGGGCAGGACAGGACAGGGCAGGGCAGGACAGGGACAGGGCAGGGACAGGCAGGGCAGGGACAGGACAGGGCAGGACAGGACAGGGAAGGACAGGGACAGGGCAGGGAAGGACAGAACAGGGCAGGACAGGACTGGGCAGGACAGGTCAGGACAGGGCAGGAGAGGACAGGACAGGGCAGGACAGGACAGGGACGTTACAGGACAGGGACAGGACCGGACAGGGACAGGACAATACAGGGCAGGACAGGCCAGGCAGGACAGGGCAGGGCAGGGCAGGACAGGACAGGGCAGGACAGGGACAGGGCAGGACAGGACAGGGCAGGTCAGGACAGAACAGGACAGGGCAGGACAGGGCAGGACAGGACAGGACAGGACAGGGCAGGAGAGGGCAGGGCAGGACCGGAGTGCAGTTCAGGGACAGGGCAAGGCAGGGACAGGACAGGGAAAGACAGGGAAGGACAGGGCAGGACAAGGCAGGATAGGACAGGACAGGGCAGGACAAGGCAGGGATAGGGCAGGACAGAAATGGACAGGACAGGGACATGACAGGGCAGGATAGGGCAGGACAGGACAGGGACAGGGCAGGACAGCTCAGGACAGGGCAGGGGCAGGGCAGGGCAGGGCAGGACAGGACAGGACAGGACAGGACAGGGCAGGGACAGGACAGGATAAGGCAGGCACAGGACAGGACAGGGACAGGACAGGGCAGGACAGGGCAGGGCAGGGACAGGACAGGCCAGGACAGGGCAGGGCAGGACAGGGCA
>NW_025136404.1:0-1192 GCF_004010195.1 Chiloscyllium plagiosum
AGGGGGTAGTAGAGTCAGAACGGTGGGAGAGAGTAATTGGGCTGGAGGGTTACAGCTTTGGGGGAAGAAAGGGGAAAAGATATTCCAGAGAATTGAGAATTGTCTGCTCTGAATTTCTAATCTGTACATATTACTTTATACAGGGTGCTAGTTGGTGAAGATTTGCAGACTGAAATATCAACATCATGTGCCGATCGTGATAAAGTTAACCAGCATTTGAAGAACCAAAGATGGAGAATTACTGGGCCAAAATCCTGCAACACTCTCCCTCCCAGCATTATCGGTCTATCTGTACCAAATGGACAGTGAATGGTACAAGACAGCAGCCTACGACCATCTTCTCAAGGGTAACGAGAGATGGGGGATAAATACTGGCTGAGCCAGTGATGCCCATATCCTGGAAACGGTTTCTATCTCTAGTTGCTGAAACCCAATTGATGTTACTGCAGGATGAAGATGGAGGCTGAGAGCATTACCCCTGCCTATACGCACACAGTAACACAGCAACGTCACTGGAACAAAAGGCAGTGAAGCCAAATGAGGGCTTAGATATAGTTCTTCGAGATAAAATCATCAAAGGGGATTGGAACACAGCAGGAACAG
This sequence comes from Chiloscyllium plagiosum, assembly GCF_004010195.1. Lineage (NCBI taxonomy): Eukaryota > Metazoa > Chordata > Chondrichthyes > Orectolobiformes > Hemiscylliidae > Chiloscyllium > Chiloscyllium plagiosum. The sequence continues at coordinate 604 of NW_025136404.1, forward strand.
GAGGCTGAGCTGGATGGTCAGCTGCTTCCCATTGAATGGTGGAGCAGGATCGAAAGGCCTCCTCCTGCTGCTATCTCCCAGGTATGTACATAACCATGGAGCCCGGGTAGGAAGAAGTAGGCAAGGCAGGGATTCTCCAGGCGATTGCACTTCCACATCAGTTTTCAGTGAGGGATGGTATGATGGATTTTATTTAACATTTAGATCTTTCACACAAGGTTTGTGACTTTGTTTTGCTTTAAATGTAAACGTTTATTCAACAATAAATATATCTAAAAGAAAAGACACGGAATATCTATATATAAAAGTTTTAAAATTTCAAATGCCCTTTAGAACAAAATCGTGTCTACTCCCGTACACCATCACTACCCAGTTACTCACACTCGAGGGAAACATTCCCTCCCTTTCTGAACCTTTGTTTTGCTTTAACTGCTTTTCAGATCGCTTTCTGTGTGCTGTGAAGTGTTCTTTTTTCTTCTACACAGAAGTGTTATCCCATACGGCGGAGCAACCTTCCCACAATCAACATCATCATTACACCGTTTTGGTTTTTGTAAATATATAATCACCGGCAGTAAACCATTTGTAA
>NW_025136405.1:0-1192 GCF_004010195.1 Chiloscyllium plagiosum
CCCAGCTCTGCACCTTATCTAAGTCCCTCTGTAACCTATTATATCGTTCAGCACTATTATCAACTCCACCGACTTTACTGTCATCCACAAATCTACTAACACATCCTTCAACACAATCATCGCTGTCATTTATAAAAATGAGAAACATCAGTGGCCCACTGCGGTATGGTTGAGCTCCAGTCACTCCAACTCATTTTGATTATGTAGTCTTTGATCATGCATTCAATATTATTTTGAGGCATGAGCGATTCATAATTTTCTGATCTTGGTTCTTCACTCTGGGCTGTAGCTCGTAACACATACACCTTTTGCTTTCGTTCTCTATGAAAGTACCATTTTGAGCATATTCACTTGACACTCGCTGTGAAAGTTCTTTCTGTCTGGAGTCCTTATCAAATAGGTCACCTGACTCAATATACTTTATACTTGATAACGTACACTGAGCCTTGATGTCAGAGGTTCACTTATCACTGGAAGCAACACCAACACTTCAACTGCTTCAGCAAAATGTTTGATTTCTTGTGTGCGTGCTGTTTCATCATATACTGTGCTATTTTTAAATACTACCTACAAAACTCCTCTATACATTTAACCATTCTTTAAAATTTAACACATAGTCAAAATTTGTGGTCTTGAATTCTGACTCACCAATTTCTCAATTAATTTCAGTGGTCCTCTCACCTCATGCCCAGAAATTAATTTAAATGGACTGAATTTCGCCAATTCATTTGGTGCAAATCTAATGGCAAACAGCACAAATGGAATTCCTTTATCCCAATCATCTGGATAGTCTTGACCATTAGCCCTTAACGTGGTCTTTAACATCGGACGCCACCTTTCTGGAGTTCCCTGCAATTGTGGATAGCACGCACTGGATATGAAATGTTTTGTTCCAAAGTTGTCCATAATATCCCTGAATAATTTTGATGCAAAATGCGACCCTTGATCTGATTTTATCTCTGTAAGTAGTCTGTATCTAGTGGAAAATTTGAGTAACGCTTCTGCAATTACTTTCGCTGTGAAATCGTCTAATGGACTGGCCTCTGGAAGTCTGGTGGGCACATTATTGTTAACAGATACTGATTCCCATTTTTGTCTTGGGCAATCAATTAAGATTCTTGTCAAAGTTCCCTCAAATGCAAGAACAGGCATTAAAGGCACTGGTTTTATTGTTGCCTGCGCTTCTCCAATG
>NW_025136406.1:0-1192 GCF_004010195.1 Chiloscyllium plagiosum
GTCACACTGAGACACTCTCAAACACAGGTTGTGTCACTTTCTGACTCTATCTCTCTCTCTCTGACTCTATGAGACACACTGTGACACTCACTGAGACACAATCTTACACTTTCTGACACTCTCTGACTCGCACTGTGACACTCACTGAGACACACTGTGACACTTTCTGACTCTCATTGAGGCGCACTGTGACACTCTCTGACAGACTGTGATACACTGAAGCACACTGTGACACTCACTGACTCTCTCTGAGGCACAGTATGACGTACTGTGACACTCTCTGACTTACTCTGACAGTCTCTGAGACACACTGTGACACTCTCTGACTCTCTCTGAGACACTTTGTGATACAGTCTGACTCTCTTTGACACTCCGAGGCACAGTATAACATCCTGTAACACTCTCTGACTCACTCAGACAACTCTTTGAGACACACTGTGACACTCTCTCACAGACTGTGAACCTCTCTGAGCCAGATGCTGACACTCTCTGACATCCTCTGAGACACAGTAAGACACGCTGTGACACTTTCTGACTCTCTCTGACACACTCTGAAATACAATGTAACAGTCTCTGACAGATTGTGTCACAATGTGACTCTTTGACACTCCGAGGCACAGTATAACATCCTGTAACACTCTCTGACTCACTCAGACAACTCTTTGAGACACACTGTGACACTCTCTCACAGACTGTGAACCTCTCTGAGCCAAATGCTGACACTCTCTGACATCCTCTGAGACACAGTAAGACACACTGTGACACTTTCTGACTCTCTCTGACACACTCTGAAATACAATGTAACATTCTCTGACAGACTGTCACAATGTGACGCTCTCTGCGACACACTGTGACACTCTCTGACTGTCTCTGAAATACTCTGTTACACTCTCTGACAGACTGTGACACACTGAAACACTCTCTGACAGACTGTGACACATTGTGACACTCTCTGACACACTCTGAAACAGACTGTGATACTCTCTGACACAGGCAGAGACACACTGTAACACTCTCTGACACTCTCCAACACACTGCGACAATCTCTGAGACACACTGTGACACTCTCCAACACACTGTGATACTTTCTGACAGACTATGACACATTGTGGCATTCTCTGACAGACTGCGACACACTGTGACGCTCTCTGACACTCTTTGAGAAACACTGTGACACTCTCTCACAGACTGT
>NW_025136407.1:0-1192 GCF_004010195.1 Chiloscyllium plagiosum
AATTCTGCTTATGAATTATGATGAAGAATAGGGATGTCAGGGAGGAGGTAGTCTTCCTACTACATACGGGGGCGGCACGGTCATCGCTGAATTTTAAAACAAAGAAGGTAGAAATGTTAACACGGTCAATTACTGTTTCGGGGGTGAAAGGGGAAGGATTTACTGTTCCACTATTTGAACCTATGATGATAGAAGATCCTAAGGATAGGGTCACAGGGGAACTGCTGTATATCCCTGATATAGGAAGTAACTTACTGGGGAGAGACCTAATTATCCTTTTAGGACTGGAGATTGGAATTCAGGAAAAAGAATTAGTTGTACAACTGGCGATCTTGACAGAGGATGCAGAGAGAAAGATAGACCCTATTGTATGGGCTAGAGAAGGGAATCGTGGAAAACTACAGATCCCTCCCCTTACAATAAAATTAAAACGAAAAGGAGACGTTATCCATAGAAGGTAAACGAGGACTGCAGCCAGTAATTGAGGGACTGATTAGAGATGGACTATTGGAACCATGTATGTCTCCTTATAATACCCCAATTCTACCAGTACGGAAATCTGATGGAATTTTTCGATTGGTGCAGGATTTGAGAACATTAAATTTAATAGTACAGATCAGGCACCCAGTGGTGCCAAACCCCTGCACGTTATTAAGTAAGATCCCTCATGATTACAGATGGTTTAGTGTGATAGATTTAAAGGATGCCTTTTGGGCTTGTCCCTTGGCGGAGGAAAGATTTGGGACTATCTCACTATGAAATCTTATTTGGATTACCTTATCTGGGAACGCAGGGAGAATTGCCAATTCCCGAAACTAAAGATTTGTTTTTAAAGAAGTATATACTGGGCTTGTCCTCCTCTTTATCTTTCCTCAGAAAACAGGGTCTATTGGCACAGACTCCGCCCCTTGAATTTGCTGTTCATCCCATCCGGCCAGGAGATTGGATCCTAATAAAATCATGGACAGAGACTAAGCTGCAGCCAGACTGGGAAGGGCCGTATCAGGCTCTTTTGACTACCGAAACGGCAATAAGGACGGCGGGAAAAGGCTGGACTCATTATACTCGGATCAAAGGGCCAGTGGACCCTCCAGTTGAGGAAGAAGTCTGGACAGCCGAATCAATGCAAGACCTGCTGAAACTCAGACTAAAGAGACTGTGAGTAATTGACTATACAGTGGCGACGCGAGCG
>NW_025136408.1:0-1192 GCF_004010195.1 Chiloscyllium plagiosum
CGGTAGGATTGTTTAGTGCGGGTTCCCTGAAACAGTCCACAAGTTGGTGTCCTGTCTCCCAAATGCAGCGGAGAAATCACCGAGCTGCATTTATCATCAAAACTGGTCAATCTCTGGAAAAATTCCCTGTTGTCGCACTCCGCCCGTTTCTAGGGGGAATGATGTGATGAAACGTATGGAAGTACAGATGCATTTCTGTCTGATGTGGAAGGATTCTTTGGGGCCTTGGACTTAGCTGGGTGCAGATGTGTTTACACTGTTTGCATTTCTTGCATCGGCAGGGGAAGGTGCCGGGAGGGGACGGTGTGTTGGTGGGGTATGCACCTTTCAATGAAGTCACAGAGGGAATGGTTTCTCTGAAACACAGACAATGGTGGGGAGGGAAATATATTTCTCTTGGTTGGGGTCGGTTTGTAGGTGATGGAAATGGCAGAGGCTGATGCGGTGTATCCACAGGTTGGCGGGGTGGAAGGTGAGGACCGGGGGTTCTGTATTTGTTGCGAGTAGAGTGGAGGAGATTCTCACGAGGACATTGTCAACCACGTGGTGGGGGAAAATGAAGTATTTTAATAAGGATGTTCTACAGTGGAATTGGTCCTCCGGGGAGCATATGCGGTGGAGGTGGAGGAACATGGAATAAGGAAAATCATTTTTCCAGGAGGTTGAGTGGGAGGGGGTGTACTCCAGGTAGCTGGAAGAGTCAGTGGGTTTGTAGGAGAAGTCCGTTCTGAGTTGGTCTCCGGAAAAGGAAATTGAGAGGTCCCAGAAGGGGATAGAGGTATATGAGAGAGGTCAGGTGAACATAAGGTCGGAGTGGAAGTTGTTTGTGAAGTTGATGAAATATACAACCTTCTCCTGGTAGCACGAGGTAGCACTGATATGTTCATCAAAGTAGCCGAGGAACAGTTGGGGAATGCTGTCGGAATATCTACGAAAGATTGACTTTCCAAATATCCAAGGAAGAGGCAGGCATGGCTACCCATTTGGTCTGGTAGAAGTGTGAGAATTGGAAGAAGAAGTTGTCAATTGTGAGGACCAGTTCAGCAAGTAAAATGACAGAGACGGTGAAGACTGCTGGTTGTGTTGGTGTGAGAGAAAAAAAACCTAGGGCTAGCAGGTCTTCAAAATGGCTTACATTTGTGTACAGGGACTGGATGTGCACAGCGAAAATAAAGTGTTTTGGACCCGGGAA
>NW_025136409.1:0-1192 GCF_004010195.1 Chiloscyllium plagiosum
TGACGGTGATGGAGCGAGTGAGGGGGGTCAGGGTGACGGTGATGGAGTGAGTGTGAGGAGGTCAGGTTGAGGGGGATGGAGTGAGTGTGAGGGGATGACTGTGTCGGTGATAGAGTGTGGAGTGAGTGTGAGGGGATGACTGTGTCGGTGATAGAGTGAGTGTGAGACTGTCAGTGTGACACTGATGGAGTGAGTGTGAGGGGGTCAGTGTAATGCTGCTGGAGTGAGTGTGAGAGGGTCACTGTGACAGTGATGGAGTGAGTGTGAAGGGGTCAGTGTGACTGTGATGGAGTGAGTGTGAGGTGTTCATGATGACGGTGATGGAGCGAGTGAGGGGGGTCAGGGCGACAGTGATGGAGTGAGTGTGAAGGGATCATGGTGACGGTGATGGAGTGAATGTGAGTGGGTCAGCATGACGGGGAAGGAGTGTGTGTGAGGGGATCAGTGTGACGGTGATGGAGTGAGTGTGGGATTGTCAGTGTAATGGTGATGGAGTGAGTGTGAGGGGGTCAGGGTGCCGGTGATGGAGTGAGTGTGAGGGGATCAGTGTGATGGTGATAGAGTGAATGTGAGATTGTCAGTGTGACAGTGATGGAGTGAGTGTGAGGGGGTCAGGGTGTCAGTGATGGAGTGAGTGTGAGGAGGTCAGGGTAACTGTGATGGAGTGAGTGTGAGATTGTCAGTGTGACAGTAATGGAGTGAGTGTGAGGGGGTCAGGGTGACTGTGATGGAATGAGTGTGAGGTGGTCAGGGCAGTGGGGATGGAGTCGGTGTGGGGAAATGATTGTGATGGTGATGGAGTGAGCGTGAGGAGGTCAGGTTGAGGGGGATGGAGTGAGTGTGAGGAGATGACTGTGTCGGTGATAGAGTGAGTGTGAGACTGTCAGTGTGACACTGATGGAGTGAGTATGAGGGGGTCAGGGTGACGGTGATGGAGTGAGTATGAGGGGATCAGTGTGACGGTGATAGAGTGAGTGTGAGATTGTCAGTGTGACAGTGATGGACTGAGTGTGAGGGATTCAGGGTGACAGTGATGGAGTGAGAGTGAGGAGGTCAGGGTGACTGTGATGGAAAGAGTGTGAGGAGGTCCGGGCAGTGGCGATGGAGTGGGTGTGGGGATATGAGTGTGATGGTGATGGAGTGAGTGTGAGGGGATCAAGGTGACTGTGATGGAGTGAGAGTGAGGGGGTCG
>NW_025136410.1:0-1192 GCF_004010195.1 Chiloscyllium plagiosum
GAAGTTTCACTTGTTGAATGAATGAATGCAGTTTATTTCATTGAATGACGGTATTAGGCTCGAGACATTGAATTAACGAGATAAGCTCTGCTACATGAAGTACCACTCGCAGGTTGTTTCATTGAATCATTGAGTGCTGTTTGATTCATTGGATGAATGCAGTTGAACTCAATGAATGACTGTGTTAAGTTTGTTTCTTTAAATCAATGAAATCGTTTGATTTATTGAATGTACGATTGCGGTTTGATTGAATAAAAGAATGAATGTACTTTGTTTCTTTGAATGAATGCGTTGAGCTCGAGATATTGAATTTACGAGATAAGCTTTACTCATTGAATTAACACATACAGTTTGTTTCAGTGAATGCATGAGTGCAGTTTGAAACAATAAATGAATGAATGAATGCAGTTTGTTTTAGTAAGTAAATGAGTGCAGTTTGTTTCCTTTAATGTAGGATTTACGTTTGTTTCATTCAATCCATAAATAACGTTTGATTCTTTCAATGCATGATTCCAGCTCGAATCTAGGTTGATTCAAGAATGAATTAATTCAGTTTTCAGTCTTTGAAAGAATGAGTTAAGCTTGATAAATTGAATGAATTGGAGAATTTCTACTCATTGAATTACCACTTGCAGTGTGTTTTATTGAATCAATGAATAACGTTTCCTTCATTGAACGTACGATTGAAGTTTTATTTATTCATTGAATGAATGCCTTAAGCTCGAGATATTGAATTAACTAGTTAAGCTTTACTCATTGAATTAACACGTACAGTTCGTTTCAGTGAATGTATGAGTGCAGTTTGAAGCAATGAATGAATGAATGAATGCAGTTTGTTTTAGTAAGTAAATGAGTGCAGTTTGATTCTTTTAATGTAGGATTTTCGTTTGTTTCATTCAATCCATAAATTACGTTTCATTCATTGAATGTACGATTGAAGTTTCATTTGTTGAATGAATGAATGCAGTTTGTTTCATTGAATGCCGGCATTAGGCTCGAGAATTTGAATTAACGAGATAAAATGAAGTACCACTCGCAGGTTGTTTCATGAATCATTGAGTGCTGTTTGATTCATTGGATGAATGCAGTTGAACTCAATGAATGACTGTGTTACGTTTGTTTCTTTAAATCAATGAAAAAGTTTGATTTATTGAATGCACGATTGCGGTTTGATTGAATAAAAGAATGAATG
>NW_025136411.1:0-1192 GCF_004010195.1 Chiloscyllium plagiosum
GTTACACCGGATTAATGTTGTTACACCGGATTAGCGTTGTTACACCGGATTAGGGTTGTTACACCGGATTAATGTTGTTACACCGGATTAGCGTTGTTACACCGGATTAGTGTTGTTACAATGGATTAGAGTCGTTACAATGGATTCGCCTTGTTACAATGGATTAGTGTTGTTACACCGGATTAGCGTTGTTACACAGGATTAGCGTTGTTACACTGGATTAGTGTTGTTACACCCGATTAACGTTGTTACACCGGATTAGCGTTGTTACACCGGATTAACGTTGTCACACCGGATTAGCGTTGTTACACTGGATTAACGTTGTTACACCGGATTAACGTTGTTACACCGGATTAGTGTTGTTACAATGGATTAGAGTCGTTACAATGGATTAGCCTTGTTACAATGGATTAGTGTTGTTACACCGGATTAGCGTAGTTCCACTGGATTAGCGTTGTTACACCGGATTAGTGTTGTTACACCGGATTAGCGTTGTTACACAGGTTTAGCGTTGTTACACCGGGTTAGGGTTGTTACACCGGATTAGCGTAGTTCCACTGGATTAGGGTTGTTACACCGGATTAGGGTTGTTGCAATGGATTAGTGTTGTTACACCGGATTAGCGTTGTTACACCGGATTAGTGTTGTTACACCGGATTAGTGTTGTTACACTGGATTAGTGTTGTTACACCGGATTAGCGTTGTTACAGTGGATTAGCGTTGTTACACCGGATTAACGTTGTTACACCGGATTAGCGTTGTTACAGTGGATTAGCGTTGTTACACCAGATAAGGGTTGTTGAACCGGATTAGCGAAGTTACTCCGGATTAGGGTTGTTACACCGGATTAGGGTTGTTACACCGGATTAGTGTTGTAACACCGGATTAGCGTTGTTACACCGGATTAGTGTAGTTACAATGGATTAGCGTTGATACACCGGATTAGGGTTGTTACAATCGATTAGCGTTGATAAACCGGATTAGTGTTGTTACACCGGATTAGTGTTGTAACACCGGATTAGCGTTGTTACACCGGATTAGTGTAGTTACAATGGATTAGCGTTGTTATACCAGTTTAGCGTCGTTACACCGGATTAGCATTGTTACACCGGATTAGTGTAGTTACAATGGATTAGCGTTGTTACACCAGTTTAGCGTCGTTACACCGGATTAGCATTGTTACACCAGATAT
>NW_025136412.1:0-1192 GCF_004010195.1 Chiloscyllium plagiosum
TGCTTAAACTATCTCCTCTGACTCCACACACACCTCCTACTACTATCCTTGATTGGACCTAATCTTACGCGAGTCATTCTTTTGTTCCTGATAAACCTTCCGAGTTTTGCTTGATACTATCCGCCAATGGATTCTCATGTCCACTCCTGGATCTCCTCAGCTCTCGATCAAGGTCTTTCCTAGTTAACCTGTACTTCTCAAGAACCCTAACTGAGACATCACATCTCATCCTAACATAAGCCTTCTTCTTCCTCTTGACAAGAGATTCAACTTATTGAGTAAACTTGGTTCCTTCACTCGACACCCTCATCCCTGCCTGACAGTCATATACTTATCAAGGACAAGTGGCTGTTCCTCGAATAAGCTTCACATTTCAATTGTGCCATGCTATACAGTGTCTTTCCACATCCTATGCATCCTAAATCTTGCCTAATCACATCATAATAGCCTTTCCCCCAGCTATAACTCCTGCCCTGCGGTATATGCACATCCGTTTCCAGCGCTAAACTAAATATAACCGAATTGGTAAGGTTCCAGAACATGTTAAGATCAATAATCACAGGAATTACAGAAACACAGCTGATGGAGGGACTGGGCTCGCAGATCATTATTCCAGAGGACAGATTCAACAGGAAGGATAGAAGGGGAGTCAAGGGAGGAGAGGGAGTGGAGTTTTTGCTCAGTGAAAACATCACTGCAGCACTGAGAGAGGATATTCCTGGGGATCGTCCAGTAAAGCTGTTATGGAACTGAGAAATAAGAATGAATAATCAGTTTGATACGACTGTACTACAAGCCCGCAGCGGGAAATTGAGCAGCAAATATGTCGGAAATCTCAGATACCTGTAAGAAGGATAGCGTTGTAACGGTAGTGGATTTTAACTTTCCAAACCTAGACTGGGGGACTGTCATTATGTTCACAGTTCGGATGGGAGGGATTTGTTCAGTGTGTTCAAGAAAACTGGAGAAAAGGATAAAACCTGACCTCCCTTCGAGAAACAAGGTAGAGAAAGGGGCTGAAGAGTTTGTGGTGGGGCAGCAGTTTTGCAAAGTCACCACAATTCTATTAGTTTGAAAATAGCGATGGAAAAGGACAGGCCTGGTCCACAAGTTAAAGGTCAAAACTGGCCTTGCCCCAGTCCAGAAGGTAGTAGGCAACACTGTCCAAAAATTGATTCGTGGAGGCTATTTG
>NW_025136413.1:0-1192 GCF_004010195.1 Chiloscyllium plagiosum
CTCATCACTGAAAGACTCAATACCACAAGGATCTTTAAAATCTGCATTGGGTTCAACCACAGCACAGGTACCATCAATAACTGGCTCTTCAAAAGAAACAAGTCAACCAAGTTCACATTTATCATCAATCACAAAACATTCAGCACTGACTGAACAAAGTAACAATGTCTCGTTGGTTTCTGGGTCTCCATCAGGCAGCTGGACAACAACGTCATCAGACTCCCATCCAACCACAGTGAAATCTTCGTCACTTACACCAGCCTCATCAGAAACCTATTCCTCAGCACAGAGTGCATCAATAAATTCTACAACATCAAATACTAATGCAACAACAGCACAAGTGGCATCCATAACTGGGTCTTCTTCAGAATTACATCCAATAGTGACACAAGTGTCATCAACAACTGTGTCACCACCGGAAACCAGTCAGGGATCATCCCAATTATCCTTTTTAGGACAATCGTCATCTGAATCTCATTCAGCAACAACTCCATTGACATACACAACTCATTCTTCATCGGAAACACAGCCAACAAGGATACAATCAGTATCCAGTACTGACCGCTCAGCAGGAAGTACTTCAGGAGAAGCACCAGAGTCTCCAGTAACTGAGACATCATCACAAACACATCCAACAACAAGGAACACGTCTTTCAAAACTTTGAAATCATCAGAAAGCAATCCAACAATGACACAAGTGTCATCAATAACTAAGACTTCATCAGAAATGCAATCTACAATATCACAGCTGTCAACAGCGACACAGACTTCATCACTGACCCACTCAACAGAAAACACATTTTCTTCACTTGCGTTTTCCTCAACTGAAACCCATCCATCTGCACACCCATCATCAGTGACACTTCCAACAGGAGTATCCAATCTAACAACATCACAACTCTCATCAAGACCTGAGTCTTCATCACAATCCCAGACTGTATTTACCGACCAATCATCAATAACTGAGACATCATCAGAAATGAATCCACCAACAACACAGACATCAGCAGTAATAATTTCGTCATCAGAGACACATCCAACAACTGAACAAATATCATCACTGGCAATGTCTTCATCACTGATCCACTCAACACCTCAAGGATCATTCGAAACTGTTTCCAGTTCAACCACCGCACAGGTACCATCAATATCTGGCTCATCAACAGAAACAAGTCAAACAACTTTACAAGTA
>NW_025136414.1:0-1192 GCF_004010195.1 Chiloscyllium plagiosum
CTGACTGTCTGACATTGCTGCGTTCTCTCAGTATTGACCCACTGGCATGGGTGCAGTATGTCAGTCCTAACCTCTGACAGTGCAGCGCTCCATCAATACTGATCCCCTGACAATGGAATGCACATTCAGTCCTGAATTTCTAACAGTGCAGCGCTCCAGCAGTACTAACTCTCCAACAGTGAGGCACTCCCTCAATACTTACACTCTCAGTACTGACTAATTAAAACAGTAGTACTCATTCAGTACTGAGCAACTGACAGTGCAGCACTCCCTCAGTACTGACACACTAACAGTGCAGTGATCCCTCAGTATTGACCCACTGACAGTGCAGCACTCCCTCAGTACGGACCCACTGACAGTATAAAGCTCCGTCACTATTGATCCTCTGACACTGCGGCCCTCCCTCAGAATAAACTTATGACAGTGTGGCCCTCCCACAGAACTAAACTTCTGACAGTGTGGCCCTCCGTCAGTAATAAACACCTAATAGTGCGGCCCTCCCTCAGAACTAAACTCCTGACAGTGTGGCACTCCCTCGGAACTAATCTCATGACAGTGCGGCCCTCCCTCAGGACTAAACACGTGACAGTGCGGCACTCCCTCAGTACTAAACACCTCACAGTGCGGCAATCCCTTAGCACTTAACTCCTGGCAGTGCGGCCCTCCATCAGTTCTAAACTCCTGACAGTGCGGGCCTCCCTCAGAACTAAACTCCTGACAGTGCGGCCCTCCCTCAGTACTAAACACCTGACAGTGCGGCCTCCCTCAGAACTAAACTCCTGACAGTGGGACCCTCCCTCAGTACTAAACTCCTGACAGTTAGGCCCTCCCTCAGTACTGCCCCTCTGACAGTGCAAAACTCCCTCAACACTGACTCTCTGACAGTGCAGCACTCACGCAGTACTGACCATCTAACAGTGCAACACTCCCTCATTTTGACCCATTAACCATAGAGAGGGCATCAACCGGGACCTTGGGTTTATATCACATTACAGGTGACCACCCTTCCATTACACACACACACAGATTCTCCTTCACACACACTCTGTCACATATACACGTTCGCAGGTACACACAGACGTGCACACAGACACCCACACACACCCTTACAGACACACACACTCCCATACTCACAGATGCACCCCCTCACAGACCTAAGACTCTGCACTCACTACACACACATCCACTTTCT
>NW_025136415.1:0-1192 GCF_004010195.1 Chiloscyllium plagiosum
AATTACATTTGTCTCTCTCCAGTCCTCAGGTACTGGAGAGCGAGGATGAAAAGATCTTCGCAAGTGGCGAAGCAATTGCATTTCTCATTTCCCAAAGCAGCCGAGGACAAATCTGGTCCAGGCCTGGCGACTTTTCAATCTTAATGTTTGACAAAATTTTCAGCACATCAGCTTCCTCTATCTCTATTCATTTCAGCATGCACACTTGCTCTTCAAAGGTTTCATTCACGACAAAGTTCGTTTCTTTCGTAAAAACTTGGTGGAGAAAAACTTACGTAAAACATTGGTGGGATAGAAATTGGACAAGTTGGATTTGTCCTGCTTTTTGTGTACAGGACATACCTGGGCAACCATCCATATTGTCAGGTTAATGCCAGTGTTGTATCTGTACTGGAACAGCTTGGGGAAATGCAAGTTGTGGAGTGCAAGTTGTCAGTACTATTTCCGAATGTTGTCGGGGCCCATAGCCTTTGTAGTATTCAGTGTCTCTGACTGTTTCCTGTTATCATGTGGAGTGAATTGAATTGTCTGAAGACTGGTGTCTGTAATGCTGAGGACCACAGGAGAAGATTGAGTTGGTGATAGAGTTGTGAGAATATTGTAACACTGATGCTGTCGATCGATGATAGAGCTATATTAATAATGTTAATAATGTAACACTGACACAGTGGATTGGCAATAGTGTTACATTTTTTACACAGCTCTATCACCAATCCACTATGTCAATATTACATTATTAACACAGCTCTATCACCAATCCACTGTGTCAGTGTTACATTATTAACACAGCTCCATCACCAATCCACTGTGTCAGTGTTACATTATTAACCCAGCTCCATCACCAATCCACTGTGTCAGTGTTACATTATTAACCCAGCTCTATCACCAATCCACTGTGTCAGTGTTACATTATTAACCCAGCTCTATCACCAATCCACTGTGTCAGTGTTACATTATTAAAAGAGCTCTATCACCAATCCACTGTGTCAGTGTTAGGTTATTACTACAGCTCCATCACCAATCCACTGTGTCAGTGTTACATTATTAACACAGCTCGATCACCAATCCACTGTGTCAGTGTTACATTATTAACACAGCTCCATCACCAATCCACTGTGTCAGTGTTACATTTTTAACACAGCTCTATCACCAATCCACTGTGTCAGTTTTACATTATTACTACAGCTCCATC
>NW_025136416.1:0-1192 GCF_004010195.1 Chiloscyllium plagiosum
AGGAGAATCGACGTTTCGGGCATAAGCCCTTCTGCAGGAATAAAATGGAGTTAAGCTAACCCTCTCCCAGAGAGGAGGAAGGCAAACGGACACTCAGGTTATTGTCAAAAGGACAAATGGCAGAATGAGATAATTCCAAAAACAAAAACAAAGAATACTTTGAGAGGAGCTAAAATGATCCGTCTGAGTCTGGTTTGGAACTAGATTATACCAGAACGGTATTGCATCAGCAACTGGGAAAAGCAAATCCATGCCATGGCAGGAGGGTGACAATGAGGGGACCTGAATTTCTCCAACACAGAGATGGGACGGACATGGTACAATGACAGGTCAACTACATTCCTACAGGTAATCTAGGATATGGGAATTATCTGAGACATGGGTAATGACAGCCCATGGTAGAGCTACGGTTGAGGGCTCGCTAATGTCAGGGATTCATACAATAACTGGTCATGACTGACATCACGGAGACAATGTGAGGTACATTCCCTCAACACCAAGCTGCTGGACAAAAATCCAACACAAATTAGAAAGCAAATTTCGCTGTTAGTGGGGCATTAAGGAAGAAGAAAACAGGGTTGATGCAGCAAACAAAATCACATCCATCCACTAGAAAGCAATGTAATCTCTTTATGTGAAGGCAGCATTATTACAACAGCAGGCTGCCTCTCTGTTCATAAAGTGGCGAGGATTACGAGTTTCTCTAATTCACACAGTTTCCAATGATGATTCTTCCCTCGATGAGGTCATCCCTTCCCTGTCACAATCCAATTTCAGTGATAAACATCTTCTACCAACTGGGAATGATGAAGTTGTCATCATCAGAGCTGCAACACCAGTCTCCCAGGGGAGATCACACAGAATATAATGGAAACACGCAGAGAATGTAACACCGCAGAGTTTAATGTTTGCACTTTTATGTGCAAGATTAAAGGATTGCCACTCTACACTGAAAATGTATCTGCCAATTCAATTAGCCAGGAAAGTTTTCTATATGATTCTTGCCATCATTGGTGTTCCTGGTAAGTGTTTATAATTATTTACAATTTGTGGATGATATCTCTCCTGGTTTTCCTTGTTAAATAAGAGATTTGTATTCTGATGTAATATTCAATGTTATACACACTCCCGAGTTGAAATATCAGACAGTTAAATTAGGTATTAAAAAAATTCTGTTGTTTCATTGCTTTAC
>NW_025136417.1:0-1192 GCF_004010195.1 Chiloscyllium plagiosum
TTGAATTCCACCCATACTGACTCAATGGACAAAATGTGATCAACAAACAGGAAGGCTACTTTCTGCAGCTGTAATATTCTCCATGATCATCAATGCCATTCCCCCATCTCATTTACCCCCTCTATGTTCCTTTTGAAAAATCAACCCAGAACATTGAAAAACCATTACCACCAATGATATCTCAGTCTAAGTAAAGGCCACAAAACCGTAGGTTCAAGTTATAATCCGTGCTTTAATTTCATCACATTCGTTCTGACCCTACTCGTGTTACAATAGACACACTACAATCCATCACACTGACTGTAACATTGCCCTAACAATTGTCTATACTTCTGCACAGACTCTCCGCACTCTGTTCTGCAGTATCCAGAGTGACCCCATCATCTGATCCGTTGATCCGTTTCACAACCCGGGCAAACGAATTTAAACCCTTCCGAAGAGCTCTTGCAAATCTCCTGTCAAGGATATTGGTGCCCTTCCAGTTCAGATGCAACCGCTCCTCCTTTTACAAGTGTACACTTCCCCAGATGATCTCACAATGATTCATTATTCCAAAACTCTCCCTCTCACATCAGCTTTGCAGCCACGTGTTCAGCCGCACTTGTTTTCTGTTCCTAACCTCCCTAGCCCATAGCACTGATAGCAAACCTGAGTTTAGAACACTACTCGTCCTACCTTTTCCCTTCCAACCTAACACTCTATATTGACTTTCCTGATCCTCATCACTTTCTTTGAACTAGACTTGGGCGCAATCTCGCAGGTGAAGTCAGCAGGGACAACAGTGGTGACCCTTACCTCACATATTATGCAACAAGACCAAACAACTGCACTCAACCACATCTCCTCTGCTATAAGTTGCGAAAAGAGATGAATAAAATGCTACCTTATCTCAACAAAATTCCTAATTGCATCTTCATTTATTAATTAGGAGAGGGCGACGTGTGGTCGACATCAAACATGCAAGAGTGTGGATTTAACTGCTGCCCGAATATATTAATTCACTTTCCCAGCAGTCGCCATGTTCGCTTCCACACCTCTTCATCCTTTGCTCCTACAATTCACGAGGTAATTATTTTACATTCAATCTTACTTTCCTGACTGCTTGGCTGGTGCATTCTCGATTCCTGCTCCTGAAACATTCAGAACTAATCTATTCCCTTTTGCCAGGACATAAACCCTATCCCTCTAAACG
>NW_025136418.1:0-1192 GCF_004010195.1 Chiloscyllium plagiosum
CTCGGGGTGCACCACACAATTATGGGGGTGGGGTGGGGCGGGGGGTATAATAATTGTATCATCTACCCAGGAGTGGCCAGAATACATAAGAGCTCTGTGGGTATATCTTGGAGATCTAGGCAGTTAGCGGGTCTGAGTAGGGAGTTGGGGCTGGTAGGTGTGTGGACGTGTCTTCACCCTGAGGATAGAGACTTTACTTTGTATTCTAACCCACACAAGTGCACTACCGGAATCGATATGTGTCAGTCCCCTCGACACTTTTGAACTCAATATTGTTTTGTAAAGTAGATAATATAACTATTTCCGACAATGCCGCAGTACATATGGAGGTTAAGACTAGTGATGATGAGATAGCTTCCCGACATTGGGGTATGGACCCTTTTCTATTGAAGGAACGTAAGTTCATAAAATATTTCTCGCAGGAATTTAAAACCTTCTGGAATATCAACTCAGGCACGGCCAGTAACCCGTCGGTGATGTGGGAGACTGCTAAGGCATATGTGTCAGGCTTGGTTATCTCATATTCTGTGACCCGGAAAAGACAAAAAGGAGAACAACAAAGTTTGCTCGAGGCTCGCCTAAAGGCGGGTGAGACAGCGTATGTGGATAGACCCTCCATTACTAACCTACAGCTGATTACAGCCCTTAGGGAAACTTTGAATACCACACTTACTCAGACAGCAAAGAGGGAGATATTATTTGCGAAGCAGAGATTACTTGAATACGGTGAAAAGGCTGGCAGGTATGCAGCATACTTTCCAGAAAGAAAAAGGCTCCCCAAGACATTATGTCTGTTAGAAAGCGTGCTGGTACCCTGACTTGTGAGCATGAAATGAGCAATGCAGCCTTTAGAAAGTTCTGTTTCAAATTGTAAATGTCAAAGGGCTGAGAGGCTTTGTTTTCGAATGCCCATCCGGCAATCCAGGAAATAGTGGAGGCGGTAAGGCAGCTCCAGGATGGCAGAGTCCCCGGACCAGATGGATTCCAGGCTGAGTTCTATAAAGAATTTATTGGGCAATTGTCCGGGCCACTTATAAATATGTATAATGATTCTCGTCTTCTCTCATTCTTAAGAAGGGAAAGGCCCCAGATGACTGCTCTTCGTATAGACCTATATCTTTGTTGATTGTGGATTTTAAAGTTCTCACAAAAATGTTGACATTAAGACTGGAGAGGGTTTCACCATTCATTA
>NW_025136419.1:0-1193 GCF_004010195.1 Chiloscyllium plagiosum
ACACAACCCCAGTGCATTGATCTGTAAACTAGGGGCAGTTAACCCTCCAGCACGTAGAGCTGTTTACACCTCACCATGGCATTTTTTCTGTAAACCAGTATCAGTTACCCTCCCAGCATGCAGGACTGTGTACCACACACGTGCAATGATCTGTGAACAAAGAGCAGATACCCTCCCAGCATGTAGGACTGTGTACACCACACCAGTGCATTGATCTGTAAACTAGGAGCAGTTAACCTTACGGCACGTAGAGCTGTGTACCCCACCCCAGTGCGTTGATGTGTAAACCAGGACCAGTTACCCTCACACAATGCAGGACTGTGTACACCACCCCAGTGCATCGATCTGTAAACCAGGAGCAGGTACCCTCCCAGCATGTAGGACTGTGTACACCACCACAGTGCATTGATCTGTAAACCAGGAGCAGTTAAGCTCCCGGCCTGGAGGACTGTGTACACGACCCAGTGCATTAATCTGTAAACCAGGAGCAGTTGCCCTTCCAGTATTTAGGACAGTGTCCACCACCCCAGTCCATTGATCTGTAAACTAGGAGCAGTTACTCTCCCAGCATGTACAGCTGTGTACACCACCACATTCCGTTGATCTCTAAACCAGGAGCAGTTACCCTCCCAGCATGTAGGACTGTGTGCATCAACCCAGAGCATTGAACTGTTATTCAGGAGCAGTTACCCTCCCAGCATGTAGGACTGTGTACACCACCCAAGTACATTGATCTGTAACCATGAGAAGTTACCCTCCCCGCATGCAGGACTGTGTACACCACCCCAGTGCATTGATCGGAAAACCAGCAGCAGTTACCCTCCCAGCATGTAAGACTGTGTACACCACCCCAGTGCATTGATCTGTAAACTAGGAGCAGATACCCTCCCCGCATGTAGGACAGTGAACACCACCCCAGTGCATTTATCTGTAAACAAGAGCAGTTACCCTCGCCGCATGTAGGATTGTGTACACCACCCCAGTGCATTGATTTGTAAACTAGGAGCAGTTACCCTCCCAGCATGTAGGATTGTGTACACCACCCCAGTGAATTGATTTGTAAACTAGGAGCAGTTACCCTCCCAGCATGTAGGACTCTGTACACCACCCCAGTGAATTGATTTGTAAACTAGGAGCAGTTACCCTCCCAGCATGCAGGACTGTGCACACCACCCCAGTCCATTGATCTGAAA
>NW_025136420.1:0-1193 GCF_004010195.1 Chiloscyllium plagiosum
AGTATCTTACACAGATGCACATGGGAAAAAAAAATATCTTTACTTTCTGGGCTAGGGAAAATATTATGTTGTGTTATATGTCTGAAAACTCCCCGGGTCTGTTGGGACTTTGTAAGCTCATCATGGAGAATATCCCTTTGGGCTTTCACACCAACATGGTGCAACAAAAAACAGAGATCAATGAAAGTCATAGGGTCATAGAGTCATAGAGATGTACAGCATGAAAACAGACCCCTCAGTCCAACCCGTCCATGCCGGCCAGATATCCCAAACCAATCTCGTCCCACCTGCCAGCACTCGGCCCATATTCCTCCAAACCCTTCTTATTCATTCACCCATCCAAATGCCTCTTAAATGTTGCACTTGTATCAGCCTGCCCGACATCACCTGGCAGTTCATTCCAGACACGTACCATTCTCTGTGAGAAATAGTTGCCCCGTAGTTCTCTATTATATCTTTCCCCTCTCACCCTAAACCGATACCTTCTCCTTCTGACTCCCCGACCCCCGGAAAAAGAATTTACCTATTTACCCTATCCATGCCCATCATAATTTTGTAAAACTCTATAATGTCAGCACTCAGCCTCCGACGCTCCTGGGAAAACAGCCCCATCTGTTCAGCCTCTCTCTATAGCTCAAATCCTTCAACGCTGGCAACATCTGTGAAATCTTTTCTGAACCCTTTCAAGTTTCACAACATCTTTCCGATAGGCAGGAGACCAGAATTGCACGCATCATTCCAACACTGGCCTAACTAGTGTCCTGTACAACCGCAACATGATCTTACAACTCCTGTACTCTATACTCTGACCAATAAAGGAAACGCCTTCATCACTATCCTATCTACCTGCAATTCCCCTTTCAAGGGGCTATGAACCATCACTCCAAGGTCTCTTTGTTCAGCAACCCTCCCTGCGACCTTATCATTAAGTGTATAAGTCCTGCTAAGATTTTCTTTCGCAAAATGCAGCACCTCGCATTTATCTGAATTAAACTCCATCTGCCACTCCTCAGCCCATTAGTCATTTGATCAATCTGAGGTGACCCTCTTCGCTCTCCACTACACCTCCAATTTTGGTGTCATCTACAAACTTACTAATTGTACCTCTTATGCTTACATCCAAATCATTTATGTCAATGACAAAAAGTAGTGAATCCAGTACGGATCATTGTGGCACTGCACTTGTCACAGGC
>NW_025136421.1:0-1193 GCF_004010195.1 Chiloscyllium plagiosum
CTGATCAATTCTCATTCATAGTGAACTCTGTTTACTCTCTTATTCCTTTGAAGTTGAAAATCTCCACCCCACATACTCTCTCCATTCTCAGTTTGCTGAACCTAATCCCTGCTGGACCTCATCCTGAAGGGTCTGCTTCATGCTAATTAACAGGCCCACACTCAGGGTGGAGACCTAATTGAAACAAGGAATACTGAACAGCCTGGACAGAGTGGAATTTGGAAAGGTGTTTCCATTGGTTGAAGGGATTAGAACCAGTGGGCACAGTCTTAGAGTAAAGGGAAGACCTTTCAGAATGGAGATAAGGATAAACTTCTTCAGCCAGAGAGTGGTGAATCTATGGAATTCACTGCCACAGAAGGCTGTGCAGGCCAGGTCACTGAGGAAATTTAAGATTGAGATGGAGACGTTCTTGAGTCTCAAGGTGATGGAGGGTTACGGAGATGAAGTGGGAGAATGTGGCTGAGGAACCTATCAGCCATGATTGAATGGCAGAGCAAACCTTGAATGGTCCAATTTTTGCTCCGATGCCTTATGTTCTCTTGCTGTCCTGGACACACAGAGTGCATTGGAAGCAGGAGTAGGCTGTTTGGTCTTTCAAGCCTGCACCAACATTCAACAGATTATCGGCAGATTCACAACCATCGAGATGAATAGGTTGGGGCTTGTTCACTGGATCACAGGAGGTTTAGAGGTGACCTGACAGAGGTTTATAAAATCACGAGGGGCAGAGATGAGGTGACCGCTGGTATCCTTTCCCTAAGGTGGGGGTTTCAAGATTAGGCAGCAAACTTGAAGGTGCGAGGAGAAAGGATTTTAAAAAGGCAGGGGGGGCACTTTTCTTTTAACACAGAGTGGTTTGTATGTGGAATGAATGTGGATGCAGGTTGAGTAACAACATTTAAAAGACATTTGGATAAGTATATGAATAGGAAAGGTTCGGAGGAATATGCACCAATCACAGGTAGGTGGAATTAGTTTAGTTTGCGAATATAGTCCGCCTTAGATTAGTTTGACTAAAGGGTCTGGTTCTGTTGGTGTCTGACTCTGTAACTGTTTTATACTGGTGTTAAATCATTTACTTGACTTCCCCCAGAAACATCCATTTCTTTGGTGTTCAAAAATCAGATGAACTCAGCCTTGAATAATGTTCAATGACTCCCTAACACAGGAAGACATCCCCACTTCTGAAC
>NW_025136422.1:0-1193 GCF_004010195.1 Chiloscyllium plagiosum
TTTGTTTACATTGTCACTTGCCATTCCTTCTTCCGAATATATTCTGTTTCTTTCACTGCATTTTATTTTATTCTGTCTGTCAAGAAGACATTGGGGACTGGCGGGGATGTCACTTTACTCCTCGTCAGTCTCCACAGCCACTGTCTTCGAATCCTTTCTGTTTCTTAACCCATGAAAAATACGTACTGTGTCTGACCCTTGAATCCTAATAAACAGGTCAATTTTAAACAGAACACTTACTTTTGCGCTAAGGCTACAAAAAATCTCAAAAAGAAAAGGCATATAAATTGTGCAATAAGATGTTTGCATCTTGACATAGAATTGCATTGTGTAAACGATAAACAATTAACTGGTAAGATCTGTGAGAGTAAAATCGAGGGAAATCCGTATTTCTTGTGTATGTTCTGGGCAGTCGTGCCCAGAAGCAGTTTTTATATTGGAAGTTGTTGTGGTGGAGGAGACTTCAGTGTAGTAACAACATCTCTATTGACGCTGTGTACTGATGACTATTCAGGCAGGTTACTATCCCATCCTCGCTATTGTTGGTGTTCCTGGTGAGTCTATCTCTGCCCATTTACTAATTCTCTAACCCATTGTGAATGTTAACCTTTTTTTCTGTAGTGTATACTTGGCAAAGATCCAAACTATTGTCTTCGCTTTCAATCACAATCTCCATTTCTATGCCATGAATTTCATATCCCTCGCTTACAAGCATCTGAGGAGAAACGAAAGTGTTCATAACCACGATTACCCAATTTTATCCTGAACGGATTTATATCTCAATATTCCGTCTACCACAAAACCTGTCCACTCCCACCTTCACGATATTCCTAGTCTTCACTTCTGCCTCAACACTGTTTCTGAATAAACCATCATCCACACCTTTCCAGGTACAATTCTCTTCTGGCAACTCTTCTCGTTACACATATTTTGATCACAAACTTTTTCTTACCTCGACCTGGACCTATGCAAAGTGTGAAGTCAGTTTGATTCTAAAATGAGTTTCAGCACAACCTGTAACCTCCCAGGAGGGAGAGGACTATGCTGTCAGTGACCAGGAAGTGACAGTTTCATTGAACTGTCTTGATTCGGGAACGTTCTGAGCAGGAGTGGGTGTCATGTCCATCATCTCCCATCTCCAATGTATTCACACAGTGATGGAATCCATCTCTGCCTGCTGCTGAGGGTAATAC
>NW_025136423.1:0-1193 GCF_004010195.1 Chiloscyllium plagiosum
GATTGGCCATGCCAAATTGTCCCATAGTGTCCTGGGATGTGCAGGTTAGGGTGGATTAGTCAGGGGTAAATGAAGGGGGATGGGTCTGGGTGGGATACGCTTCAGAGGGTGTTTGGGCTGAAGGGCCTGTTTCCACACTGTAGGGATTCTATGAAACAACCCCAAGGCTTTTCCCAGTTTCATTGATCATTCCAGAACCGGAGACCTGACCTTTGCCCTCCACCTTGGTCTCCCTCCCTTGGGCAATAAATCCGATCTGAGTCATCACATCAGTTGTTGTCACCATAATCGCTGGCAGGTCTTTTTGTTGCAGCCACACACGTTTCCCTTTGGAAAATATTTTTGTGATCCAAAAAGAAAATAGATCTCCCACTCTCTCTCATTTTTAAAAAAAAACAATGCCCCCCCAAAACAGTGGGCAAACCACTTACCTGCAGTTGGTACAACCACCGATACAGTTTTTGACCTTGCTCACTATGGTAACGTGAGAAAGATATTGGAGGATAATGGCTTGGAATGCACTGCCTGAAATTCTTCGATGATTTCACAGGAACTGTTGTTTCCCCTTGGGGGTGGGGCGGGGGGTGCAGAGTTGAGGAGCAGGGGGTTAGAATCTCAGAATAAAGGTCGCTCACTGAAGACAGAGTTGAGGTGGAATCTGTTCTCCCAGAGGGGAGTGAACCTGCTGAATCCTAATTACCGAGAGCTGGAGTGGCTGGGTCATTGAACCGATCCAAAGGTGAGACGGACAGAGTTTTAAACAGTGAATTGGTGGGGTGGTGGTCAGGAGTTATAGTCGTAGAGTCATAGAGATGTACAGCACGGAAACAGACCCTTCGGTCCAACCCGTCCATGTCGACCAGATATCCCAACCCAATCTAGTCCCACCTGCCAGCACCCGGCCCATATCCCTCCAAACCCTCCCTATTCATATACCCTTCCAAATGGTACCAGCCTCCTCCACATCCTCTGGCAGCTCATTCCATACACATACCACCCTCTGGGTGAAAAGATTGCCCCTTAGGTTTTTTTTATAACTTTCCCCTCTCACCCTCAACCTATGCCCCCTCGTTCTGGACTCCCCCATCCCAAGGAAAAGACCTGGTCTAGTTATGATTTTATAAACCTCTATAAAGTCACCCCTCAACCACCGACGCTCCAGGGAAAACAACCCCAGCCTGTTCAGCCTCTCC
>NW_025136424.1:0-1193 GCF_004010195.1 Chiloscyllium plagiosum
GTGCTCCCTCAATACCTCAGAAAGTGCTCCCCAATACCTCAGTAAGTGCTCCCTCAGTACCTCAGAAAGTGCTCCTTCAATGCCTCTGAATGTGCTCCCTCTAAACCTCAGAAAGTGTTCCCTCAAAACCTCATATATTTCTCCCCAATACATCAGATAGTTCTCCCTCAATACCTCAGAAAGTGCTCCCTAAATGCCTCAGATATTGCTTCCACAATACCTCAGAAAGTACTTCCGCAATATTTCAGATAGTTCTCCCTCAATACCTCAGCTGGTGCTCCCTCAATACCACAGAAAGTGCTCCCTCAGTACCTCAGGAAGGGCTCCCTAAATATCTAAGAATGTGCTCCGTCAATACCTCAGATAGTGCTCTCTGAATACCTCAGACAGTGCTTCTTCAGTCTGTCAGAAAGTGATCCCTCAGTACCTCAGACAGTGCTCCCACAATAGCTCAGAAAGTGCTCCCTCAGTACCTCAGAATGTGCTCCCTCAATACCTCAGAAAGTGCTCCTTGAGAACCTCAGAAAGTGCTCCCCAATACCTCAGAAAGTGCTCCCACAATTTTTCAGATAATTCTCCCTCACTACCTCAGATAGTGTTCCCTCAATACCTCTGAAAGGGCTCCCTCAGTACCTCAGAAAGTGCTCCCTCAATAACTCAGAAAGTGCTCCCTCAATATCTCACATAGTTCTCCCTCAGTACGTCAGAAAGTGCTCCCTCAGTACCTCAGATAGTCTGCCTGAGAAACTCAGAAAGTGCTCCCTCAATACCTCAGAAAGTGCTACCTCAATATCTCACATACTTCTCCCTCAGTTCCTCAGAAAGTGCTTCCTCAGTACCTCAGAAAGTGTTCCCTCAGTACCTCAGACAGTGCTCCGTCAATACCTCAGAAAGTGCTTCCTCAGTACTTCAGACAGTCCTCCTCCAATACCACAGAAATTGCTCCCTCAGTACCTTAGATATTGGTCCCTCAGTACCTCAGACAGTGCTCCCTCAATACCTCAGAAAGTGCTCCCTCAGTACCCCAGAAAGTCTTCCCTCAGTACCTCAAAAAGTGCTCCGTCAAAGCCTCTGAAAGTGCTCCCTCAATACCTCAGACAGTGCTCCCTCAATACCTCAGTAAGTACACCTTCAGTACCTCAGAAAGTGCTCCCTCAATGCATCAGAAAGTGCTCCCTCAATACCTCAATATT
>NW_025136425.1:0-1193 GCF_004010195.1 Chiloscyllium plagiosum
GCTTAGAACTTTTCCAAACTTTCGTTCCCTTCAGTCTGTACACTAGTGGTCTCCTCCTGTCTCGAAATTAAACATAGAGATTTCGGATCGTCAAGTTAATTGAAGTTCTTGTCATCAGAGATGACAAGCTGATTTGGGGCAGGTATTCGCAGGTAAAGGGACGGCTGGAAAATGGGAAGCCCTCAATAATTAGATAACGAGAATCCAGAGAAGGTATATTTCTCTTAGAGTGAAAGGAAGGGCTGGTAGGGATAGGGAATGGTGTATGACTAGAGAAATTGAGGGTTGGGTTCAGAAAAAAGAAGGAAGCATATGTTAGGTAAAAACAGTTTACAACGAGTGAATCGTTAGAAGAGTATAAAGACATTAGGAGTATACTGAAGAGGGATATCAGGCCAAAAGGAGACATGAGATAGCTTTGGCAAATAGAAATAAGGAGAATCGAAAGTGTTTTTAGAAATATGTTAAGGACAAAAGGGTAACTGGGGAGAAAATAGGGCCTTTCAAAGATCAGCAAGGCGGATTCTGTGTGGAACCGCAGAAAATGGTGGAATACTAAACGAATATTTTGCATCAGTGTTTACTGTGGAAAAGTTATGGAAGATATAGACTGTAGGGAAATAGATGGTGACACCGTGCAAAATGTCGAGATTACAGAGGAAGAAGTTCTGGATGTCTTGAAACGCACAAAGGTGGATAGTTCCCCAGGACCTGATCAGGTGTACACGAGAATTCTGTGGCATGTTAGATAAGTGATTGCTGGGCCATTGCTGAGATGATTGTATTAGCGATAGTCACAAGTCAGGTGCCGGAAGCCTGGAGGTTTGCTAATCTGTTGCCACTGTTTAAGAAGGGTGTTAAGGACAAGCCAGGGAAATATAGACAAGTGAACCTGACGCCGGCAGTGGGTAAGTTGTTGGAGGGAATCCTAAGGGACAGGATGTACATGTATTTGGCAAGGTAAGGACTGCTTAGGGAGAGTCAACATGGCTTTGTTTGTGGGAAATCATGTCTCACAAACTTGATTGAGCTTTTTTTGTAGAAGTCACAAAGAAGAATAATGAGGGCAGAGTGGTAGACGTGATCTATATGGATTTCACTGAGGCGTTCGACAAGGTTCCACATGGGAGACTAATTAGCAAGGTTAGATCTGATGGACGACAGCGAGAACTAGCCATTTGGATACAGAACTG
>NW_025136426.1:0-1193 GCF_004010195.1 Chiloscyllium plagiosum
ATGTTGGCTTCATTCCGACTGCCAGAAAACCATATTAAAGTAACACATATGTACCATGAGTAATTAAGCCATGTGGATCAATTTGGAGCAGTCTGTCTGTGCAGCCCCTGCTCCATTTGCTTTTGATGTTGGAGCATCTCTGACAGTTTCCTGTTCCTGTGTTAGTGGCTTGACAAGCTGTATAACCACTTCCTGTTCCTTTGTAAGTGACTCCGGGTGTGAAATGGTTCTTTCTGTTCCCATGCACGTGGCATGTGGGAGAGAGCAGACTCCCTGTCTTCCTGTGCACCAGGCAGGAGGAAGTGAATGGTCTATGCTTCTGTTGCCCAGTAGTTCTGGTGGGATGAATGGCTTCCCCATATTTTTGTGAAACCAAATTGAGGTGCTGATTGAACTCCTCCTTTTACTGTGGAAATGTGCTGTGCTGTTACATAAATGTTATCCAGACTTTAACAGCACGATCTTGAATGTTGTCCACGTCTTGCTGTACATGGTCATAGGCTGTTTCAAGAGCTGAAGAGGGACAACTTGTCCTGGAATTTTTTGTAAATTTCAGTGAATGCCCCCTCTTCTGCTGGCACGGTAGCTCAGTAGCTAACACTGCTGCTTCACAGCACCAGGGTCCCAGGTTCGATTCCAGCCTTGGGCAACTGTCTCTGTGGAGTTTGCACATTCCCCACTTGTCTGCATGAGTTTCCTCTGGGTGCTCCGGTTTCCTCCCACAGTTCGAAGATGTTCAGGCCAGGTACATTGGCCATGCTAAATTGTCCATTATGTTAGGTGCATGAGTCAGAGCGAAATGTGTCTGGGTGGGTTACTCTTCGGAGGGTCGGTGTGGACTGGTTGGGCCTAAGTGCCTGTTTCCACACTGTAGGGAATCTAATCTGCTCAGTTTAGATTCAATGGGCTGAATAGCCTCCTTCCACACTGTAGGGATAATGTGATGACAAACTGGAGATGCCTGGGTTGAGGAAGCTACGCTGAAGATCTCCTGCAGATGTGTCCCACGGCTGAGATGATTCATGCCCACCAATGATAATCATCTTTCCTTGTGTCGTGAATGAGTCCAAAAAGTGTAGAGGTCATAATTAATTCTCTTTAAGTGCGATTTACCAGGAGGAGATTTACCAGGATGTTGCCTGAACTGGAGGGCAGGTCTTATGAGGGAGCGAGGGCTTTTCTCACTGGAGGTG
>NW_025136427.1:0-1193 GCF_004010195.1 Chiloscyllium plagiosum
TCTCCCGTTCCTCAGTACCTGCTGCTGGTGTTATTGTCTCTCCTGTTCCTCAGTACCTGCTGCTGCTGGTGTTTCTATCTCTCCTGTTCCTCAGTACTTGCTGCTGCTGGTGTTACTGTCTCTCCTGTTCCTCAGTACCTGCTGCTGGTGTTACTGTCTCTCCTGTTCCTCATTACGTGCTGCTGCTGGTGTTTCTATCTCTCCCGTTCCTCAGTACCTGCTGCTGGTGTTACTGTCTCTCCTGTTCCTCAGTACCTGCTGCTTCTGGTGTTGCTGTCTCTCCAGTTCCTCAGTACCTGCTGCTGGTGTTACTGTCTTTCCTGTTCCTCAGTACGTGCTGCTGGTGTTACTGTCTCACCTGTTCCTCAGTACCTGCTGCTGGTGTTACTGTCTCTCCTGTTCGTCATTTCCTGCTGCTGCTGTTACTGTCTATCCTGTTCCTCAGTACCTGCTGGTGGTGTTACTGTCTCTCCTGTTCCTCAGTACCTGCTGCTGGTGTTACTGTCTATCCTGTTCCTCAGTACCTGCTACTGGTGTTAATATCTCTCGTGTTCCTCAGTACCTGCTGCTGGTGTTTCTGTGTCTGCTGTTCCTCAGTACCTGCTGCTGGTGTTACTGTCTCTCCAGTTCCTGTCTCTCCAGTTGCTCAGTATCTGCTGCTGGTGTTACTGTCTCTCCTGTTCCTCAGTACCTGCTGCTGGTGTAAATGTCTCTCCTGTTCCTCAGTACCTGCTGTTGGTGTTACTGTCTCTCCTGTTCTGCAGTTACCTGCTGCTGGTGTTACTGACTCTCCTGTTCCTCAGTACATGGTGCTGCTGGTGTTACTGTCTCTCCTGTTCCTCAGTATTGCTGCTGGTGTGACTGTCTCTACTGTT
This sequence comes from Chiloscyllium plagiosum, assembly GCF_004010195.1. NCBI lineage: Eukaryota > Metazoa > Chordata > Chondrichthyes > Orectolobiformes > Hemiscylliidae > Chiloscyllium > Chiloscyllium plagiosum. Next base: position 876 of record NW_025136427.1, read on the forward strand.
CCACATTACATGCTGCAGGTGTTACTGTCTGTCCTGTTCCGCAGTACCTGCTGCTGCTGCTGGTGTTGCTGTCTCTCCTGTTCCTCAGTTCCTGCTGCTGCTGGTGTTACTGTCTTTCCTGTTCCTCAGTACCTGCTGCTGCTGTTCCTTTCTCTCCTGTTTCTCAGTACCTGCTGGTCGTGTTACTGTCTCTCCCGTTCCACAGTACCTGCTGCTGGTGTTACTATCTCTCCTGTTCCTCACTACATGCTTCTGCTGGTGTTTCTGTCTGTCCTGTTCCTTAGTGCCTACTGCCGCTGGTGTTTCTATCTCTCCTGT
>NW_025136428.1:0-1193 GCF_004010195.1 Chiloscyllium plagiosum
GTGAGTACATACAGGATTGTGTTAATGTGTACAAACAGGATTGTTTTAGTGTGTACAGACTGGACTGTGTTAATGTGTACATACAGGTTAGTGTTAGTGTGTACATAAAGCATAGTGTTAGTGTGTACATACATGAATGTGTTAATGTAAACATACATGATTGAGTTAATGTGTACAAATAGGTTAGTGTTAGTGTGTACATGCAGGATTGTGTTAGTGTGTACATACGTGATTGTGTTAGTGTGTACATACAGGTTTGTGTTAATGTGTACATACAGGAATGTATTAATGTGTACATACAGGATTGCGTTCGTGTATGCATACGGGATTGTGTTAGTGTGTACATACAGGATTGTGTTAGTGTGTACGTACAGTACTGTGTTAATGTGTACATACAGGATTGTGTTAGTGTGTATTTACAGGATTGTGTTAATGTATACTTACAGGTTTGTGTTAATGTATACATACAGATTTGCGTTAATGTAGACATACAGGATTGTGTTATTGTATACATACATGATTGTGTTAATGTAAACATACAGGATTGTGTTAGTGTGTACACATAGGATTATGTTAGTGTGTACATGCAGGATTGTGTTAATGTGTACGTACAGAATTGAGTTAACGTGTGCATGCTTGTTTTTGTGTTCACATGGACAAAAAGGTTTATGCTAATGTCTACATATAGGTTTCTGTTCATGGGTGTACATACGGGTTTATGCTAATGCATATATACAGGATTGTGTTAATGTGAACATACAGCACTGTGTTAGTGTGTACATACAGGATCGTGTTAGTGTGTACATACAGGATTGTGTTAGTGTGTACATACAGGATTGTGTTTAGTGTGTACATATAGGATTGTGATAATGTGCACATACAGGTTAGTGTTAGTGTGTACATTCAGGATCGTGTTAGCATGTACATACAGGATTGTGTTAATGTGTACACACAGGACTATGTTATTGTGTACATACAAGATTGTGTTAGTGTGTACATACAGGACTGTGTTAATGTGTACATACAGGATTGTGGTAGTGTGTATATACAGATTTGTGTTAATGGGTACATACAGGATTGTATTAATGGGTACATACAGGATTTTGTTTGTGTATACATACGGGATTGTGTTAGTGTGTACATACAGGACTGTGTTAATATGTACATGCAGGACTGTGTTAGTGTAAACATAG
>NW_025136429.1:0-1193 GCF_004010195.1 Chiloscyllium plagiosum
AGCTGTCCCATGTAGTGAATGAACTGCAGCAAAGTCTTCACGTTGGTCGTTCCCGTCCTCGCGGCCATGGTTTGAGAGACGGAGGTGACGTCACCCCGCCCACGCACTTAGGCCGTTTCGGTTTGAACCGCAATGGAAGGTAGATCCGTTAGAAATGCAGCCTGGGCTGTCGCCTGCACAATCCCGGGGACAGCAATAGTCAGCAAGGAATAGCACAGAGATCCCCTGGGGCACTGTCAACAAACACAAATAACCGAAACAAAGCAAGCCAACTCCAGGTCGGTACAGCTGAGTTCTCAGCCTCACATTTCATCACACTTGGTTTATAAAAGTTTTGCTGGTGCTTTTTGTGCCAGCGGGAGCTGTGTGCGGAGTTACGAGGAGCAGGGCTCCTCCAATAACTAACCGTAACTGACCAGAGTTACACCAGTAACTAACAATAATAAGCAGTACCGAAACAAATCTGAACGTTCACTCAGAGCCCATGTGTGAGATCTCTTGTCACTTGTATCGCACTGAAATAAAAATACTGTAGATACTGGAAATCTGAAAGAAGATTGCTGGAGAAACTTAGCGGGTCTGGCAATATCTTCTGAAGAAGTCATATCGAGCTGGAGTCATTACCTCTGTTTCTCTCATCACATATGCTGCCAGGCCTGCAGAACTTCTGCAGTATTCTTTGTGTTTGTAATTGGTATTAAGCTTGCCAAACAGGTGAATGCCCAAAATCCCCTGCACTGGAACAATTTAACAAGCAAGACTGGTGCAGTTGAGGACAGAAGTGAGTCAAACAGTCAGGGACAAGGTAGGACTGATAAATTAAACTGCATTTATTTCAATGCAAGGGGCCTAACAGGGAAGGCAGATGAACTCAGGGCATGGTTAGGAATATGGGACTGGGATATCATAGCAATCACAGAAACATGGCTCAGGGATGGACAGGACTGGGAGCTTCATGTTCCAGGATACAAACGCGACAGGAAGGACAGAAAGGGAGGCAAAAGAGGAGGGGGAGTGGCGTTTTTGATAAGGGATAGCATTACAGCTGTGCTGAGGGAGGATATTCCTGGAAATACATCCAGGGAGGTTATTTGGGTGGAACTGAGAAATAAGAAAGGGATGATCACCTTATTGCGATTGTATTGTAGACCCTCTAATAGAGGGAAATTGAGAAACAAACTTGTAAGGAGATC
>NW_025136430.1:0-453 GCF_004010195.1 Chiloscyllium plagiosum
TTCTTGATGTCACAAGGAATTAAGGGTTACGGGAGAATGCGGGTAAGTGGAGTTCAAATGCCCATCAGCCATGATTGAATGGTGGAGTGGACTCGATGGGCCAAATGGCCTGACTTCCGCTCCGATGTCTTATGGTCTTATGGTTTTATGGTGATGTCATTCATCTATTCTTCCTGCTAAACAGTCCAAGCTGTTCTGTTTTCTCTTGTCAATTGATATTTCCCTGAATTACGATTAACTTATCAGTTTTACAACCTGTTAATTTATGAGAGCTGGAACTTCGGAATTGGCTACAATGTTATGTTAAGAAGAAATGATTCTTTAATATTTGAAAGAAAGGTTTGTCTATTATCAATATTTATTTATTCATGTGTGTCAATGTAATTTACTACACGCGAAGCAATTCTCATGTGATGCCAGAGCTCACCACCAACATTATGTTCCCCAGGAAGA
>NW_025136430.1:476-1193 GCF_004010195.1 Chiloscyllium plagiosum
TCCATTGAGACTTCATCAGAACTGTTAACAGCTCAGAGAAAGTGGTATCTACAGTGAAGCTTAAGTCCGTGAGGAGTGAAGGGGAGATGTGAACAGATATGTCGTAACAGAACTTAGAGTAGAGAAATACAAACATAGGAGCTAAACACAGAGATAATGGATAGCAGGCCAGGTCAGAAGAAAAACTGAAGAAGTGATCGTAAGGAAAAGAGTGAACACAATAGGTGAGCTGTGATGAATATATGCAATCTGATAATGGGCATGGGGTGTGTGGGAATCGGCCACTGTGTTAAAATCAGACCATATCACAACAAGACCGATTGTTGTGGGAACAAAAACCAGAGAAGGGTGGAATCAGACACAAACGTTATTGAACTTGACATTAAGTCATCGAAGCTGCAGGATCTCAAAGCAAAAGATTAGAGATGATTAGATTACTTACAGTGTGGAAACAGGCCCTTCGGCCCAACAAGTCCACACCAACACGCCCAACACTACTGGCAATTTAGCATGGCCAAATCACCTAACCTGCACATTTTTGGACTGTGGGAGGAAACCCACACAGACACAGGGGGAATGTGCAAACTCCATACAGTCAATCGCCTGAGGTGGAAATTGACCCCGGTCTCTGGTGCTGTGAGGCAGCAGTGCTAACCACTGTGCCACCGTGCCATCAAATGTTCGTTGATTTTGTGCTGAGATTCACTGAAAAACTGC
>NW_025136431.1:0-1193 GCF_004010195.1 Chiloscyllium plagiosum
GCGAGCAGACAGTATATAACGGTGAACACAGTACAGAACAGTTAGCACACAGCATTGAACTGTGAGCACACAGTGTATAACAGTGAACATAGTATAGAACCGTGTGCACTGTATAGAACAGTGAACACTCAGTATAGAACAGCGAGCGCACAGTATTTAACAATGTTCACACAGTATAGAACAGCGAACACAGTATAGAACAGTGAGCACACATTATAGAACCGTGAAAACCGTATAGAACAGCAAGTGCACAGTATAGAACTGTGAGCGCACAGTATTGAACAGTGAGCACACAGTATAGAACTGTGAACACTCAATATGGAACAGAACACACAGTATATAACAGTGAGCACACAGTATAGAACAGTGAACACCGTATATAACAGTGAGAACACAGTATAGAACAGTGAGCACACAGCATAGAAGAGTGAACACAGTATAGAAGAGTGACCACACAGTATAGAACAGCGAAAATGGTATAGAACAGTGAGCATACAGTATAGTATAGTGAACACAGTGTAGAACAGTGAACACTCAATATGTAACAGCGAATACAGTATATAACAGTGAGCACACAATATAGAACAGTGGACACTCAATATGGAACAGCGAACACAGTATATAACAGTGAGAACACAGTATAGAACAGTGAGCACACAGCATCGAGCAGCGAAGACAGTATAGAACAGTGAGCACACAGTATAGAACAGTGAGCACACAGTATAGAACAGTGAGCACACAGCATAGAGCAGCGAACACAGTATAGAACAGTGAACACAGCATAGAAGAGAGAGCACACAGTATAGAACAGCAAAAACGGTATAGACCAGTGAGCACACAGTATAGAACAGTGAGCACACAGTATAGAACAGTGAACACAGTATAGAACAGTGAACACTCAGTATGGAACAGCGAACAAAGTGTATAACAGTGAGCACACAATATAGAACAGTGAACACAGTATATGACAGTGAGCACACAGTATAGAACAGCGAACACAGTATATAACAGTGAGCACACAGTATAGAACAGTGACCGCAGTATATATCAGTGAGGACACAATATAGAACAGTGAGCACACAGTATAGAACAGTGAGCACACAGTATAGAACAGCGAACACTCAGTATGGAACAGTGAACACAGCATAGAACAGAGAGAGAGAGTGTGTGTGTGTGTGAGAGAGAATGTGTGT
>NW_025136432.1:0-1193 GCF_004010195.1 Chiloscyllium plagiosum
AGTAAAACAGCAGCTAATGAACTTGAAAGACCCCTATACAGACAAAACCAATGTCATTCACAAAATACTGTGCAAGCAGAAAACTAGCCAGTAGGCTCCATGAACACAAACTAGCCACAAAAAGACATGACCCACTCTCACTAGTATCCTTACATATGGATGAGGAAGGATACCACTTCGATTTGGACAACACATCCATCCAAGGACAAGCCAAACAAAGACACACTCGAGAATTCCTAGAAGGATGGCATTCCAACCGGAACTCTATCAACAACACATCGAGTTACACCCCATCTACCACCCCCGAGAAAAAGAACAGGAAGTGACTTCACCACAGGAAATGACATCACCAACCCAAAGAAATCCAAACATATAAATAGAAAGCAGGAATTTTCAGCAGTGCTTCGCCTGAGCCCCACTGAAGATGTTATTTAGTAGGGTGATGAATGTCTGGAAATGAACCTTCAAGCTCAGCGAGCAAACCTACATCCAAAACCTCAACCTGAGCTACAAATCTTCTCAAAACTCGCTAATGTAATTTCCTCTTGAATTCCGCTTGCAGCACACTTCCAGTCTTGCATCCCATTTGCAAATAGATTTAAATCTGTGACCTCTCATTCTTGATTCTCTTGTAAGCTTGAACAGATTTCCTCTTTATCCAATCCTTTTATAATTTTGAGTACTGTGAACAGATCTCCCCTTCATTGTCTTAGTTCCAAAGAACACATCCCAACCTTTCCAATCTATCCTCATAACTGAAGTTTGACATCCCTGGGACCATTTCTATAAATCCAATCTGCACTCTTTCCAGTGCATTCACGTTATTCCTGTCGTCTGGCCTTCAGAACTACATACTCTAGCTGATTTCTGATAAATGTCTTAAAACAAGTTGCATCAACCCTTTGCTCACGTACTCTACGTCCCTAGTAATAAAGCCGAGGATATTTTCTGCTTTATTAACTGCCCTAACTATCCTGCCACTTGCAATGATTTATGCATATATACACTCAGGTCTCTGCCTGCATCCCTTTAATTATTGTATCCTCTATTTTATATTGTCTGTCCATATTCTTCCTAGCAAAATGCATCATGTCACACTTCTCTGTATTGAATTTCATCTGTCATTTATTTAACTACACCACCAAGCTGTCAATGTACTTTTGAGCTGAAAAATGTGTTGCTGGAAAAGCGCA
>NW_025136433.1:0-1193 GCF_004010195.1 Chiloscyllium plagiosum
CTGGTGTTGTGTGATTTTTAATATTGTCAGGAGACGAGCTTGAGAATGGGCTGACAGTCCATTGCTCGGAGAACTCAGTTGGAATGGGTTCACAGGTCATTGTTAATAGAACACAGTTTTGACGGGTTTACACGATATTGCCAGCAGAACAGTATGATGTGCATTCTCAGTGTGTTACCAGAGAAACAGACTTGGGATAGGATAATCAGGAGATCAAAGCTTAGATTGGGGTCACATCGTGGCTCAGTAGTCAGCTCTGTTGCAACCCAGAGCCAAGGACCAGGGTTTAATAGCAATGTCGGGCGACTGTCTCCAAATTGGCCTGTGTCTGCGTGGGTTCCCACCGGGTGCTCCGGTTTCCTCCCATATTCTAAAGGTATGCAGACTAGGTGAATTGACTATGCTAAATTTCTCATATGCTTGAGGGGTGAGTAGGTTAGGTACGTTTGTGAGGGGTCTATATAGGATAGTAGGGGATCAAAGTTTGGGAGAAGATTTGTAGCTCGGGTGCTCGTTGTTGTGGTTCTGTTCGCCGAGCTGTGAATTTGTCTTGCAAACGTTTCGTCCCCTGTCTAGGTGACATCCTCAGTGCTTGGCAGCCTCCTGTGAAGCGCTTCTGAGCTGTTTCTTCAGGCATTTATAGTGGCCTGTCTCTTTCGCTTCCGGTTGTCAGTTCCAGCTGTCCGCTGTAGTGGCCGGTATATTGATCCAGGTCGATGTGTTTGTTGATAGAGTCCGTGGATGAGTGCCATGCCTCTAGGAGTTCCCTGGCTGTTTTCTGTTTGGCTTTCCCTATAATGGTAGTGTTGTCCCAGTCGAATTCATGTTGCCTGTCATCTGTGTGTGTGGCTACTGAGGATAGTTGGTCTTGTCGTTTCGTGGCTAGTTGGTGTTCATAGATGCAGATCGTTAGCTGTCTTCCTGTTTGTAATATGTAGTGTTTTGTGGAGTCCTTGCATGGGATTTTGTACACTACATTGGTTTTGCTTATGAGTCCATAAGCTGTTGCTCAGAAAAGAATGAGGATGGGATCACAGGCTGTTCCTAGGAGAATTCAGTGGGGATCAGTTGACATGCCATTGCTAAGGACATAGGGTGGAGAATTGTTCACAGACTGTTGCGAGATGAACAGAGTAAGAATGACACTATAGGCCGTAACGAAGTAAAGAGAATGGGGATGGTTTTACAGGCCA
>NW_025136434.1:0-1193 GCF_004010195.1 Chiloscyllium plagiosum
CGTCATTCCCCGGAATGTTCTTTCCCTGACATTTTATAAGTGCCATGCACCGGACCGTTCTGTCCCCGACATTCTATAACGGCCATTCCCCGGAACGTTCTGTTCCCGACATTATATAACTGACAATCGACGGAATGTGTTGTCCTCAACATTCTATAACCGCCATTCCCCGGAAAGTTCTGACCCCAACATTCAATAACTTATATTCCCCGGACCGTTCTGTCCCTGTCATTCTATAACTGCCATTCCCCGGAACGTCCTGTCCCCGACATTCTATCACTGACATTCCCCGGAACGTTCTGTCCCTGAGATTCTATAACTGACATTCCACGTAACGTTCTGTCCCCGACATTCTATAACTGACATTCCCCGAAACATTCTGTCCCTGACATGCTATAACCGTTATTCCCTGGAACGTTCCCTGACATTCTATAAGTGCAATCACCCGGAATGTTCTGTCCCCGACATTCTATAACCGCCATTCCACGGAACATTCTGTACCCGACGTTCTATGAATGACAATCGCCGGAACGTTTTGTCCTCAAAATTCTATAACTGCCATTCCCCGGAACGTTCTGACCCCAACATTCTATAACTTATATTCCCCGGACCGTTCTGTCCCTGACATTCTATAACTGCCATTCCCGGAACGTCCTGTCCCCGACATACTAAACTGACATTCCCTGGAATGTTCTCTCCCCGACATTCTATCACTGACATTCCCCGGAACGTTCTGTCCCTGAGATTCTATAACTGCCATTCCCCGGAATGTTCTCTCCCCGACATTCTATCACTGACATCCCACGTAACTTTCAGTCCCTGACATTCTATAACTGCCATTCCCCGGAACGTCCTGTTCCGACATTCTGTAACTGACATTCCCCGGATAGTTCTGTCCCTGAGATTACATAACTGACATTCCCTGGAACGTTCTGTCCCCAACATTCTATAGCCGCCACCCCCCGAAACATTCTGACCCTAAAATTCTATAACTGACATTCCCCAGAACATTCGGTCCCTGACATTCTATAACTGACATTCCCCGGAACGTTCTGACCCTGAAATTCTATAACTGACATTTCCCAGAACGTTCTGTCCCTGAGATTCTATAACTGACATTCCCCGGAACGTTATGTCCCTGACATTCAATAACTGCCATACCCCGGAACGTCCAGTCCCCGACATTCTATATC
>NW_025136435.1:0-1193 GCF_004010195.1 Chiloscyllium plagiosum
ATCGTTGAATATGGTCTGGTGTAGGAACAAAGACGATCAGTGAATGACAATTGCTCTGGCTCAGTTCAATGATACCCTTGGCCTCCATCTCTTTCAGGACCTGTGTGACTTTGAAAGGATTAATCCAATGGGGGTCTTGCTTTATTGGAGCTGTTTTTCCTACGATAGTTCATGTATAATAGCATTAGTCCTCCTCATCTGATTCTTACAAATGTCTTTATACTGCCGTAACAAACCTTTCAGCTGTGTTCTATGTCCATAAGGCAGATAGTTTCCTAACCTAGCCCACTCCTCAAGGCCTTCTTCATTTTAAAATGTATTTTGAGGCGCATTAAAATCCTCACCATCTGGATTTGATTCCTCGCTTTGCAGGGCAGTAACTAACACATTTATCCAATTTTTGTCTCTCCAGTACAATAGAGTTTCAACATATTCACATGACATACCTGACAACTTTATTTCTATCTGGTATCTTTACTAGATATTTCTCTTGAGTCAACTTTTTCTCAGTTTGATAGCAACCACTAGGGCAGTAACTAACACATTTATCTAATTTTTTTCTCTCCAGTACAATACAGTTTCAACATATTCACATGACATACCTGACAACTTTATTTCTATCTGGTATCTTTACTAGATATTTCTCTTGAGTCAACTTTTTCTCAGTTTGGTAGCAACCACTAAACCTGGTTTGGCGGCATCTCCTATCACTGGCAATAGTACGAAAATGTCATCCCCTGGCAAATGTCTGATGTCAGAGCTTAAATCTGCCACCTGCTTCATTTTATGCTGTGCGCAGTTTTGGTCCTCTTTAGCTAACTCAGCAACTTGATTTAATCTCTTCCTCACATCCGATAAATAAACTAGTGTGAGATTTACAAATTTCAATTTTACTTTAGTGAATTTCAAAGACCCTCTCAATTCATGCCCGAATATTTAATCGAATGGAGTGAACTAAGTACATTCGTGTTGGGGCATCTCTAATGGTAAATAATATGGATGGGATACCATTATCCCAGTCATTCGGGTATTCATGACAGTATGTTCCCAACATGGTATTCAAGATCTGATGCCACCTTTTTCAAACTCCCTGGAATTCAGGATGATACGCACTTGATTTAAAGTGCTGTTTCCCTCAGCTCTCCAGAACCTCCTTAAATAGCTTAGCAGTAAAATTTGACCTTGCTCCAACT
>NW_025136436.1:0-1193 GCF_004010195.1 Chiloscyllium plagiosum
TAGGGTCTCTCATCCAGTCCCACTGATGCTGAAGACGTACTCAAACAGGAACCAAAACGCTTTGCTCCTTCTCACAGAATCATAGTTGAAAATCATTGCGGTCCCAATGGATTGAGTGACTGTTAGACATTGATGTCAAAGTGAGGACTGCAGACGCTGGAGAGTCAGTGTCGAAAAGTGTGCCGCTGGAAAAGCACAACAGGTTAGGCAGCATCTGAGGAGCAGGAGAGTCAATGTTTCGGGCATAAGCCCTTCATCTGTTGATTTTGAAGCTTCAGTCTTTAGATCTTCAAATACACTGTTAAAAACAGATTACAAAAGTCATCACAATCAGTGCAGGGAAGAAATTCAGAACAAGCAATTCTATTTTGTGGAATATTCTTTTCCTTTGGTTTTCCACAAAATTGAAAGCACTCCCACACCGTCTTCCCCCTCTGTTCACACTCTGCTCTATCTAATTCTCCTGAAGGTGCTGATTCAGGATCTTACAGGGGCAGAAAAGCAAAAACGTCAAGACTGACATCTCTCTGAATTTTGGATACCTCCACCTGAAAGTTAATATCTTTCACAACACTGGGATTCTGCTGAGAGTGAGCAGGTCTGATTTTGGGAAGCAAAAAAAAAGTGTCAATTCAGGGTGAACCTGCAACGCAGCTTCTCGAGGAAGGACCAGACACAAAATGGTTAACGACCCCGGAAGGTGGGAGTAAAATGAGACATCAAGGCATCAACACCGACACACTTCAGTCAAACTCTTCTGCTCCCAGTCAGGGCAAAACATGCTCTGAAAGTCCAGCCTTCACAACCACACTTCTGCTTCCACTGAAGACAATTAGAGTCACACAGCACGGAAACTGACCCTTTGGCCCAACCTACCCAGATATCCTAAATTAATCTAGTCACGTTTGCCATCACTTGGCCCCTATATGGGCCGGGTGCTGGCAGCTGAGACTAAATTGGGTTGGCTATCTTGTCAGCAAGGACGGAGTGGACCGAAGGGTCTGTTTCTGTGCTGTACATCTCTATGACTTCAGTCGCATTTGCGATCACTTGGCCCTGACCCAACTGAACCCTTCATATTCATATGCCCATCCAGGAGCCTTTTAACTTGTCATCGTACCAGCACCCACCACTTCCTCTGGCAGCTCACGCCATCGCTCAAGCGTCTGATCTGGTGCACCAAATGACACCAG
>NW_025136437.1:0-1193 GCF_004010195.1 Chiloscyllium plagiosum
TCATTGACGGTGCTGGGACCACTCAGCTCCTGACATCCTGTTTCAGACATAGACAGCAGAGCTGAATTCCAGGGGTGAGGTGAGAGTGACACCTTTTGACATCAAGTCTGCATTTGATCGAGTGGCATGAAAGAGCCTCTGTAAAACTGGAATCAATGGGAATAAGAAGGAAAGCTTTCCCGCTGGTTGGAGTCATATCTCACACAGAGGAAGATGGTTGTGGTTGTTGGGGGTCAGTCATCTCAGCTCCAGGTCATCTCTGTAGGAATTCCTCAGGGTAGTGTCCTCGGCTCAACAATCCTGATGAAGGGCTTTTGCCCGAAACGTCGATTTTCCTGCTCCTCGGATGCTGCCTGACCTGCTGCGCTTTTCCAGCACCACTCTGATCTTGACTCACAAATCTTCAGCTGCTTCATCAACGACCTTCCCTCCATCACAAGGTCAGACGTGGGATGGTCACCAATGTTTGCACAATGTGCAGCACCGTTTGCAATTCCTCAGATGCTGAAGCAGCCCATGTCCAAATGCAACAAGATCTGGACAGTATCCAGGCTTGGGCTGACAAGTGGCAGGTAAAACATGTGCCACAGAAATGTCGGGCAATGTTCATTTCCGACAAGAGAAAATCTAACCATTATCCCTTGACATTAATATCATTACCATCAGTGAATCCCTCACTGACAACGTCCTGTGAGTTACCATTGACCAAAAACTGACTTTGAGGAGCCATACGAATACAGTAACTATGAAAGCAGGTCAGAGGCTAGGAGTCCTGCAGTGGGTCAACCTGCAGCACATGAATTGCAGCAGTTCAAGAAGGCAGCTCATCACTACCTTCCCAAGGGCAACTGAGGATGGACAACAAATGCCATAAAATAAAATAAAACAAAAGCTCATCCCATGAATGAATAAAAAACATGGCTTTCACATAAGTTTGACACTATCTTTGACATTTCTCATTAACCACCGATGACAGTGGGTCTGTTCTGAGAAGTTGTTTTTAATTTGTTGGCAAGTGAATGCTGAAATATCCCCTTAAATGTCTCATCACTGCATGTCTGTTGATTTATCCAGGTTGTCAATTCACCTTAGCCAACTCTGCTTTCATGCTACTGCAGTCCTCCTTCAATATTCAGTCGTGTGCATGTGTGTGAGAGAGTGTGTGGGTGTGGTGTGTTTGTGAGAGAGAGAGT
>NW_025136438.1:0-1193 GCF_004010195.1 Chiloscyllium plagiosum
GTATCACATTCTCTAAGCTTTGCATTATGGAGGGTGAGTCATATTCCCTGTGTTTTACAGTATGGCAGTTGTATCACGTTCCCTGAGTTTTGCAGTATGGATGGTATATCACATTCTCTGCGTTTTACAGTGTGGAGGGTATATCACATTCCCTGAGTTGTACAGTATGGAGGGTCTATCACATTCTCTGAGCTTTACAGTAGGGAGGGTATATCACATTCTCTGAGTTTTACAGTATGGAGGGTGTATCACATTCCCTGAGTTTTACAGTATGGAGGGTCTATCACATACTCTGAGTTTTAAAGTATGGAGGGTATATCACATTCCCTGAGTTGTACAGTATGGAGGGTATATCACATTCCCTGAGGTTTACAGTATGGAGGGTATATCACATTCCCTGAGTTGTACATTATGGAGGGCGTTACACGTTCTTTGAGTTTTACAGTATGGAGGGTATATCACATTCCCTGGGTTTTACAGGATGGAGGGTATATCACATTCCCTGTGTTTTTCCGTATGGAGTGTGTATCACATTCCCTGAGTTTTACAGTAAGGAGGGTATATCACATTCCCTGAGCTTTACAGTATGGAGGGTATCTCACATTCTCTCAACTTTACAGTGTGGAGGATGTATCACATTCCCTGAGTTTTACAGTATGTAAGGTGTGTCACATTCCCTGAGTTTTACAGTTTGAAGGGTGTATCACATTCCCTGAGCTTTACAGTATGGAAGGAGGATCACGTTCCCTGAACTTTACAGTCTGGAGGGTCTATCACATTCCCTGATCTTTACTGTATGGCGGGTGTGTCACACTCCCTGAGTTTTACAGTATGTAGGGAATATCACACTCCCTATGTCTTACTGTGTGGAGGGTGTATCACATTCCCTGAGTTTTACAGAAAGAAGGGTATATCACATTCCGTGAATTTTACTGTATGTACAGTTTATCACATTCCCTGAGTTTTACAGAATGGAGGTTGTATCACAATCTCTGAGCTTTACATTATTAAAGGTGTATCACATTCTCTGAGTTTTATAGTATGGAGGGTGAGTCATATTCCCTGTGTTTTACAGTATGGCGGTTGTATCACATTCCCTGAGTTTTATAGTATGGATGGTATATCACATTCTCTGAGTTTTACAGTGTGGAGGGTGTGTCACATTCCCTGAGTTTTACAGTATGGAGGGTGTA
>NW_025136439.1:0-388 GCF_004010195.1 Chiloscyllium plagiosum
TTAGCCATGGGAAATGCAGCATTACAGTGGTAATGTAGGAGTCTCTGAGGGTCAATGTGGTTGTGATGGGCTGAATGGCCTACTTCCACGCTGTCAGTATTCTCTGATAATTCTACTAGTTTTAAAATAGTTACAGAAAATAATAGACCAGATCTAAACGGTGTTCGAAATTGGACAAAGGCGTATTTTGACAGTCTAAGGCGAGAACTTTTAATATTCCTTTGCTATTCCCAGGGAAAGGGACGGCTGGAAAGTGGGAACATAAGAACATAAGGAAGAGGAGCAGGAGTAGGCTACCTGGCCCCTCAGGCCTGCTCTGTCATTCAATAAGGCCATGGCTGATCTTTTCATGGCCTCAGGTCCACATTCCTGATCTCTCACCATAATC
>NW_025136439.1:448-1193 GCF_004010195.1 Chiloscyllium plagiosum
CTAAACTGCTGCACTCAGCAGCAAATTCCACATGTTCACAGATTTAGCTGAAGAAGTCCATCCTGAACTCAGTCCTAAATCTGATACCCCCTTATTTTGATGCTCTGCTCCCTTGTTTGACCTCCCTGCTTCTATCTTATCTACTCCATTCATAATTTTATTTTTTTTCCTATCCAACCTCCCATACTTGGAAATTCCAAAGAGCATACTACCAGTTTCCTCAATCTCTCTGCATACGCCAACCCTCTGAAATCCTGACTGAAACTAGTGACTCTCCTCTGTACTCCCTCCAGTGCCAGTACATCCTTGCTAATGTAAGGGGACCAAACCTGTACACAGTACTCCAGGTGTGGCCTCCCCAGCACTCTGTATAGCTGCAGCATAACCATCCCTCTAGCAATGAAGGACAATATTCCCTTCACTGCCTTATTTACCTGTTGTACTTGCAAACCATCTTCCTGTAATTCATGCACAAGGACACCCAGCTCCATCTGTACAGCAGCATGCTGCAAGTTTTCACCATTTCACCATTTCATCATCAGTTTGCTGTTAGTCTGACCAAAATGGATGACTTCACATTTCACAACCTTGTCCTCCATCTGCCAGATCCTTACCCACTCACTTAACTTCTCTGTATCCCTGTGCAGACTTCCAGTGTCCTCTGCAGACATTGCTCTACCACTCATCTTAGTGAGGTCTACCTTTCATGAACCGATGCTGTGTCTGCTCAATGAGATCATTTCTA
>NW_025136440.1:0-1193 GCF_004010195.1 Chiloscyllium plagiosum
AGAAATGAATAAATGTAGTTTATTTCATTGAATAAATGCGGTAAGGAGAAATATGGATTGAATGAGAGAACCTCTTCTCATTGCATTAACAGGTGGAGTTAGTTTCATTGCATGAACGAGTGCAGTTTGATACATTGACTGAATGAAAGAATGCAATTTGTTCAGTAGATAAATGAGTGAATTTCGATTCATTGAATTACGTTTGTTTAAATGAATCAATGAAATACGTTTGTATCATTGAAAGAAGTTTTGAAGTTAGATTCAACGAATGTCTGCAATTTGTTTCATTGAACGAATGAGATAAGCTTGAGACATTGAAAGAATGAGAGAAGCTGTACTCATTGAATTAACACTTGCAATTTGTTTAATTGAATGAATGAGTGTAGTTTAGTTGATGAAAGAATAATTTCTTTCAATAGATGTTTGAAACAATTTGGATGCATGAAATGAATGAATTAAGCTTATTTCAATGAATCAATTAAAAACGTTTGTTTCATTGAATGCTTCGTTGAAATGTAATGCATAGAATGAATGGGTGCGGTGCGTCTCAGTGAATGCTTGCGTTAAGTTAGAGATATTGACTTAATGTAGTACGCTCTACTCATTGAATTCATACGTGCAGTTTCATT
Source organism: Chiloscyllium plagiosum (assembly GCF_004010195.1). Taxonomy (NCBI): domain Eukaryota; kingdom Metazoa; phylum Chordata; class Chondrichthyes; order Orectolobiformes; family Hemiscylliidae; genus Chiloscyllium; species Chiloscyllium plagiosum. The sequence continues at coordinate 630 of NW_025136440.1, forward strand.
CCTTGAGTGTGAGATTCACTGAATGGATGAATAGAGATTCATTCACTAAATTAATGAGTGCTGGTTTATTCCTAAAATGTATGAGTTAGTTTTAGTTTCATTGAATCAATGAATCACGTTTGACTTATTGAATGAATGATTACAGTTTGATTTCAGAAATAAATGAATGCAGTTTGTTTCATTGAATGATTGCGTTAATGTGGAGACATGGATTGAATGAGAGAAGCTCTCATTGAATGCTTGCGTTAAGCGAGAGACATTGACTTAATGTAGTACGCTCTACTCATTGAATTCATACGTGCAGTTTCATTCCTTGAGTGATAGTTTCCCTGAATGGATAAATAGTGATGCATTCACTAAATTAATGAGTGCTGGTTTATTCCTAAAATGTATGAGTTGCATTTACTTTCATTGAATCAAAGTAACACTTCTGACGTATTGAATGCATGATTTTAGTTTGATACCAGAAATGAAATAATGCAGTTTATTTCATTGACTGAATGTGTTAAGGTGGAGACATGGATTGAATGCGAGAAGCTCTATTCATTGCATTAACAAGTGGAG
>NW_025136441.1:0-1193 GCF_004010195.1 Chiloscyllium plagiosum
CCTTTGTGCTACGAGTGACTCTAACGATGTGGACGTTGCATTGAATGCCATTATGTCCAATATTGTTCAGCGCCTGGACGTCATTCACAGCCAAACAGTGCCTTGATATCAGGGTCACTTACTTTTACCTGAGCCTTTAGTGCTCACCTGTTTTGTTCATATCAGCAGATGTCGGAGCAGGGAATGTTTTCTTCAAACTGTGGTTACTGAATGCCAGGAATTCTCTGTTCCAGAGTATGAGTGCAGCGAGATTACTGGAAGTACTTAAAAAGGTGGGAGATGAACTGTGACCTGTCAGAGAGTTGAGGGCGATGAAGCATTGGGCATTAAAGAGAATTGAGACGGAAGGAAAATTCGGCATGATCGTAAAGAAATGCAAGGCAGGATTGGCGGGGCGAATGACCTGCTCCTGTTTCCTATGTTCTCACAATCAGTCATTGGAAAATTAGAGCGTATTATTTACCTGAAGGCTCTGTCACTGAATGTTGCAGGCAGGGTGGACAAAGGATTCTGTGAGACATCTTTGCGTGAGTTATGGGGACTCTATTCACAGTGAATCATCGTCACCAAAATGACCAACAATCAAAGCGCAATTTGCAGCGAGGGGAACGTCTATAACAAGAGAGATGATGAGCCTCATTCGTACCAGCTTGGATTTTTCAATTACATTTTAAAAACGTCCCGAACTGTGTGTGACAGTCTTGAAGGTCTGAATGGTCCACCCTGTTTCTATGCACCAGGTTATAGAAGTAAGTAGCCTCCAACTGCTCATGTCGAGCAGGTTCAAGGGACTGAATGGAACGTAGGAACATAGTTCTGAGAAGCAGAAGTGGGATTGTATACACTTTGAGCCTTCTCCATCAGGCACTAAATTGTGGCTGAGCTGTGTGTGCTCTCAGCCCCACGATCCTAACTATATCCTTTGATCCGTGACTCACTTCTCTTCCAAATATTTAGCTAAGTCAGCTTTGAATAAATGCAAAAACGACAGCACAAACATCTGCGAAAGAAGATTCACATTCAAAAGTGTCTTTCAAAATTTATTCGCATTGCTCTTGTAGACGCAGAGAGTGGAACAACACGGTAACAGCCCTTTTCTCCCACTTGTCGCCACCGACCAGATATCCTCACCTGATTTTTTCCTATTTACAAGCATTTGTTTCATTTCCGTATAAGTCCTTCTAGTTTTGTAT
>NW_025136442.1:0-1193 GCF_004010195.1 Chiloscyllium plagiosum
AAAACATGAGTGACAAAGTAGTCGCAAATTCCATGATTAAGAGAAAAATAACAATTTATAAGTATGCATGTTAACTCGCTGAGCTTGTAGGTTTGTTTTCAGATGTTTCGTCACCATGAATGGGTAACATTATCAGTGAGAGTCTCTGGTGACACACTGTCGTGTCTTTCTATTTCTAGGTCTTGGTTTCGTAAGTTGCGTGATGCCATTTCCAGTTTTTTGTTCAAGGGAAGGTAGATAGGATCTAAATTGATGTGTTTATTGATGTACTTCTGGCTAGAATGTCATGCTTCTAAGAACTTCCGTGCGTGGCTTTGTCCTAGGAAGTGTGTTGTCACAGTCAACGTGGTATCCTTTTTTCTGTATGTATGGAAAATAGTGAGAGTGGAGAAAGTGAGGTCTGCAGATGCTGGAGATCAAAGTTGAAACTTTATTGCTGGAACAGCACAGCAGGTCAGGCAGCATCCAGTGAACAGGAGATTCGACGTTTCGGGCACAGGCCCTTCTTCAGGAATGGCCTGAAGATGGGCCTGTGCCTGAAACGTCGAATCTCCTGTTCCCTGGATGCTGCCTGACCTGCTGTGCTGTTCCAGCAATAAAGTTTCAAATAGTGAGAGTGGGTCATGTCTTTTGGTGGCCAGTTGGTGTTCATATATCCTGCTAGCATGAAAACAGGGCAGACTGAAATGGAGGAAAAATGATTTTCCATACACTGTTTAATCAATGTGTGTTGAGATAAGGAAGATTGTTCACATGTGTACAACACAGTTTGAAAGAACAACGGAGACACAGTTAACGAAAAGGGATGCACACGATGTATAAACTTTATAAAGCATTAAAACATTATTTGATCCTCATCTGAAGTGATACCTTCCCTTTCTCTCAACTTTCCCCCTTTTCTGGGATTCCCAACTCTAGTCTCTCATTCTTATCAGGATGTGTTTTATAAATTCTTGGTTCTGGTTTCCCAACTTATTTCAGTTAATCCCCTTTCTACCAGGAATTAATTATGTTGGCCTGCTGGGTTATTTCCAAAGCTAGTGTCTGTTACATTGTTGGAGAGAAATGTTTAGGCATCAGACCCAGCATTTGAACATATTGCTCTGTTGTACGTGCACTGTACAAAGGACCACAACACACAGGCATTGCCAAAACATTGTGGGAAGTATATCTACTTCTTTCGATAATATAGT
>NW_025136443.1:0-1193 GCF_004010195.1 Chiloscyllium plagiosum
GCCTCTTCGTCGACCCCCTCCCGTACTCCTGACAGAAGACGCGGACGTGAGCCTTGCCCACGTCCCACCATAACCTCAGGGAGGGGAAGCTTCCCCGCTTCCTTCTCCAGCGGCCCAGGAACGACGAAACAAGTCCCGGAACCGCTCGTCCTCCAGCAGCAGGTTATTAAAGTGCCAGTACACAGAGCCGAGCCTGGCGCCGAACGGAAGGAGTTCCGCCCACACCAGGTGATGGTCCGTGCACGGCACCTGCCGCATAGAGGCCGTCGGAAAACAGGAGGCATACGCCCGCGAAACATACAGACGGTCGATTCTGGACGCTCCGACCCCAGGTCTCACGAAGGTGAAGGCGATGGAGTCGGGATGGAGATTCCTCCAGACGTCCACCAGGTCGAAGGGCTTGACCAAGTCCCCCAACCTCCTCCCCGACGCCCAACCAGTGCGGACACCGCCGTGGTCCCTGCCCTCGAGGATGCAATTAAAATCTCCCCCGAGGACGATGCACTGGTTCTTGTCGATGGAAGCGAGATGAGCGGACACTTCTCCGAAGTAGCTCGCTTGCCTCGGCCCAGCCAGGGGAGTGTAGGCGCTCAACAAGTGAAGCACCGCACCCCCCAGCCGAACCGTCAGGTGAAGCAAACGGCCTGGCACTGGCTCCCTGACCCCCAAGATCTCCGGCTGAAAATGCGGGGCCAACAGGATAGCCACCCCACCAGATCTGCGGGTAAGGTGACTCATGTAGACCCCCCCCCTCCGCCACTCCAGGAGCCAGGTGGCTTCTTCTCCCGGGGTAGTGTGGGTTTCTTGCAGGAAGCACACCGCGTACTTCCCGTCCCGTAGGACCGAGAGGATCTGGAATCTGCGCTGTGACTCCCTGCTGCCGTTGATGTTGAGGCTGGCTATGGTTGTCTCCATGTCGGAAGCGTTGTGCAACCACCACCAGTACAGATAACAAAGCCATCTAAATATTTACAGGGAGGACGAGGGAGGGCACAGAAGTCCCTCGCCCTCAACAGGAGCACTCCCAGGAAGTTCCTGACTCGCTTTCACTCATTTACGTCAAGCCCAGGCACCTGGCAAGCAGCGTGGGCCAACCAGTAAACTTTTTCGAAGGAGCTCCAGCGGTCGAGCACCAGTTGAGCTCTATCCCGGCGACTCAGAGTTTACTCGACAAATTCCCAGAGGATAACACC
>NW_025136444.1:0-1193 GCF_004010195.1 Chiloscyllium plagiosum
ATGTTTGCATGTTTATAGTAAATGAATATACATTCTCATTGTAGAGTACAAACTACCATTTTTGGGAGTTTTGAAAACTGAGGCCATCTTGGATATTGAAGATTCGGTTTTATATTGGGGGAGTTGTCACACAGGTGGTATCTTTCCAAGGTTATGTTGTCCAAAACTTTTTTCAGAGAGGTTCTAAACGACCCAATGTTCTCAATTTTGAATGCTTCATTGGGGTCCTTTGTTTTCTTTTACCTAACAGATAATGCCTCGGGCAGAAGGTTTTCAAGCCTTTTAATAAAACTGGTGTAATCAAGAGGATGTGGCCAGCTCTCCAGCTGCACAGGTTAGTTCAGTTCGAGGGTTGGTTGATTCAGGTTCACTGTTGAAACTGGATGCTCTCCCCCTCCTTCAGTCCTCTGACTTCGTAAACTATAAGCTTTTTTATGTGCAATTTTTACTCGTTGTGCTCAGGGATTTGTTTATTGGGATTGTTGCAAGTAATTTGGATCAGCATTTTTAATTCGAGGAAGCCTGTCAGTTTCGGATAGGATGAATTATTCAGGTACAGTGTTTTCGGTTCGATGTGTTTCATTCCTTATTTTTACAAATACATTCTGTTTGTTTAAAAGTCGGCAGTCGGACCAACTTCAACAAATGGCAACATTACGGACTGGGCTACGTGCTTAAGAATGTTTTGAGTGGTCGGGCCTGCTCCATAACAATGTACAATAACCTTGTTTATTAAACGTCGTGAGTTAATGAGTAAGGGATGGAATGAATATGATAATGGCTTTGAGACAGAAAGGGCTGCGGCCAGTGGCTGAGGAGACCTGAGGGGGATGCAGTAATATCTCCCAGTCACTAGTATTCAGCCAAGACTGTTTCTGACAAATGGAATGAAATGCAGTGCAGAGCAAGATAACAGATGACCCCTGACATATGGAATGTTGAACGACAATATGAATGGAATAGGACAATTTTAAATGTGAAGTACATAGTTATATTGTATATATCGACTGCTTAATTACAGGTTATACAGGTTGTTCAGATTGTTTATATCGGGACGGGATATACAGAAATAAAAACAGACACAGATTACAAAATGTGTTGGGTTACAGTGAGTTTCAGCAGAGTAAGAGTGAAGACACAGCTCATACTGAGCTGGTACCGAGATGATGGGCTGCATGACAACTATCTTTTTT
>NW_025136445.1:0-370 GCF_004010195.1 Chiloscyllium plagiosum
GTTTAGTACTGAAGGAGGGCCGCACTGTCAGGAATTTAGTACTGAGGGCGGGCCGCACTGTCAGGAGCTTTGTACTGAGGGAGGGCCGCACTGTCAGGAGTTTAGTTCTGTGGGAGGGCCGCACTGTCAAGAGTTTAGTTCTGAGGGAGAGCCGCACTGTCAGGTGTTTAGTACTGAGGGAGGGCCACACTCTCAGGAGTTTAGTTCTGAGGGAGTGCTGCACTTTCAGGAGTATCGTCCTGTGGGAGGGCCGCACTGTCAGGAGTTTAGTTCTGAGGGAGGGCCGCAATGTCAGGAGTTTAGTTCTGAGGGAGGGCCGCACTGTCAGGAGTTTAGTTCTGAGGGAGGGTCGCAATGTCAGGAGTTTAGT
>NW_025136445.1:383-1193 GCF_004010195.1 Chiloscyllium plagiosum
GAGGGGCCGCACTGTAGGTGTTTAGTACTGAGGGAGTGCTGCACTGTCAGGAGTTTAGTTCTGAGGAAGGGCCGCACTGTCAGGAGTTTAGTTCCGAGGGAGGGCCACACTGTCAGGTGTTTAGTTCTGAGGGAGTGCTGCACTGTCAGGAGTTTAGTTCTGAGGGAGGGCCGCACTGTCAGTATTTTAATACTGAGGGAGTGCTGCACTGTCAGAAGTTTAGTGCTGAGGGAGGGCCACACTTTCAGGTGTTTAGTTCTGAGGGAGGGCCACACTGTCAGAAGTTTAGTAATGAGGGATGGGCGCACAGTCAGGAGTTTAGTACTGCGTGATGGCCGAAGTGTCAGGTTTTTACTACTGAGGGAGGGCTGCACTGTCAGAAATTTAGTACTGAGTGAGGGCCACACTGTCAGGTGTTTAGTTCTGAGGGAGTGCCACACTGTCAGAAGTTTAGTACTGAGGGAGGGCTGCACTGTCAGGAGTTTAGTACTGAGGGAGGGCCGCTCTCTCAGGAGTTTAGTACAGAGGGAGGACAGCTCTGTGAGGAGTGTAGTACTGAGGGAAGGACGGACAGTCAGGAGTTTAGTTCTGAGGAAGGTTCGCAGTGTCAGGAGTTTAGTTCTGAGGGAGGGTCAGACTGTCAGCAGTTCAGTACTGATAGAGGAACACACTGTCAGGAGTTTAGGACTGAGGTAGGGCCGCACTGTCAGGAGATTTGTACTGAAGGGGGAAGACACTCTCAGGAGTTTAGTACTGAGGGAGGGCCGCACTGTCAGGTGTTTAGTTTGGAGGGAGGGCCGCATTGTCAGC
>NW_025136446.1:0-1193 GCF_004010195.1 Chiloscyllium plagiosum
ACTGGTTTGGTGGATAATATTATTTCGAAATGGATAAATCTGTTCCGATAAAAATCTCAATTAAGATTTACTAGAAAAGCAACCTCGTTTTAAAAACTAGTTACCTATGTCGATTCTTCTTTGTAGATTTTCCTCTGTTGATTTCCTCTCAGTCGGTTTTGATGTTCTGCCCTGAGCTGTTCAAAATGTCCGGTTTCAACCTACAAAAATACCGGTCATTATATTGGTTTGATGTCATCAAAAAAGTTTTATTCAAATTTGATTGGATTTTGGTTTCTTGCGAGATAATTTAAACTGATTGGCCGAATTTGAATTTTTTTTCTTCCATCGCACCACAACTGCACTATCGGTTTCACAGGCAAATTGTACATTTTAAGTACTTTCAGTACGTTCTGTGCCTCCATAACTCCGTGCCAGCTTTTCAACTCTTTTTAAGGTACAGTACGCATGAGGAACTTCATAACATCGCCATCCATTAAGAAAAAAAGAACCATCACAATGGAAAGATGGCTTCTGTTTTTCTCTATTTCTTAACCACATAATCATGACGTACATATAACTTTAATCTAAGTTTATATTAACTTCTTCTAACATTTACATAACGTTTAATAGACAATAATTTTATCAATACTTTATATGTCAAAGCTGCGGTAACACATCTGTGATTACATTCTTACAACCTGCAACATGTATGATATATATATTAAAAGTCTGTAACATAAGACTTCGAAAAATTAGTTTCATAATTTTGTCTTCAAAGCTTTCCCAGAATGTAAGAGGAATGCGATCCTGAGCATGACGGTGGGGGAAGGAGCGTGATGTTGGGGTTGTGTGTGGGGTGGGATCATGATGATGTTGCAACGTCAGTCCCAAATTCACTGGTTCCTTTTCGGTGATGGAGGATTTCCTCTGTGGATATTGAGTTTGTTCGAAAAATAATCAACTCGTAATTCAAACCCCTCATCGTCTTTCTGTAACAATGCAGCTCGGCTCCTACATCACGAGCATAGATGGCAAATTTAAAAGGCTTTGGAAAATTTGGTGCAGCTAAAACTGGTTTGGTGGATAATATTATTTCGAAATAGACAAATGACCCCTGCTATTGTTCTGTCCACCGAAACGTTGCGTCCTTCGTCAGGAAATTGATTGACGGTGCCACAACACTGCTGAAGTTTGGAAAACACTTCTGATAG
>NW_025136447.1:0-1193 GCF_004010195.1 Chiloscyllium plagiosum
GACAGAGAGGCCATTCTCCCAGCGATCAGAGGCGAGTGACAGAGAGGCCATTCTCCCGGCGATCAGAGGCCGGTGACAGAGAGACCATTCACCCGGCGATCAGAGGCCGGTGACAGAGAGGCCATTCTCCCGACGATCAGGGACCGGTGACAGAGGCGCCATTCTCCCGGCGATCAGGGACCGGTGACAGAGAGACCATTCACCCGGCGATCAGAGGCCAGTGACAGAGAGACCATTCTCCCGACGATCAGAGGCCGGTGACAGAGGCGCCATTCTCCCGGCGATCAGAGGCCGGTGACAGAGGCGCCATTCTCCCGGCGATCAGAGGCCGGTGACAGAGGCGCCATTCTCCCGGCGATCAGTGACCGGTGACAGAGAGACCATTCTCCCGGCGATCAGAGGCCGGTGACAGAGAGGCCATTCTCCCGGCGATCAGAGGCCGGTGACAGAGAGGCCATTCTCCCGGCGATCAGGGACCGGTGACAGAGAGACCATTCTCCCGGCAATCAGGGACCGGTGACAGAGAGACCATTCTCCCGGCAATCAGAGGCCAGTGACAGAGAGCCCATTCACCCGGCGATCAGGGACCGGTGACAGAGAGACCATTCTCCCGGCGATCAGAGGCCGGTGACAGAGAGACCATTCTCCCGGCGATCAGGGACCGGTGACAGAGAGACCATTCTCCCGGCAATCAGAGGCCGGTGACAGAGAGGCCATTCTCCCGGCGATCAGGGACCGGTGACAGAGAGGCCATTCTCCTGCCGATCAGAGGCCGGTGACAGAGAGCCATTCTCCCGGCGATCAGGGACCGGTGACAGAGAGACCATTCTCCCGGCGATCAGGGACCGGTGACAGAGAGGCCATTCTCCCGGCGATCAGAGGCCGGTGACAGAGAGGCCATTCTCCCAGCGATCAGGGACCGGTGACAGAGAGGCCATTCTCCTGGCGATCAGAGGCCGGTGACAGAGAGACCATTCTCCTGGCGATCAGGAGCCGGTGACAGCAGTAGCAAAGGTCCTCCAGCGATCGGGGGCGAGGGGTGGAGGAGTTGGCAGCGGACTCTTCAAATTGGCGGCTGACACCTGCATGGCGATATCTGCAGCTAAAGCAGGCCTCGTGGCCCAGCGATGGTCTGGCCTGGCTTGGCCTGGCCATGGAGACAGGGACTCCTGGCTGTGGGGTGAGTGTGGGTT
>NW_025136448.1:0-1193 GCF_004010195.1 Chiloscyllium plagiosum
CAAAAATATATTGGATTTGGTACTGCGTAACGATGCAAGTCAACTGTTCGATTTGGAGATAATTGAGCACTTTGGTGATAGTGACCACAATTTGGTCAGTTTATTTAGTGATGGATAGGGATATATATATATATATATATATATATATATATATTTTTTTTTTTTTTTCCAGAACATGAGGTACCGCTGGGAGAAAGGCCAGTATGATGCGATCAGGGAAGGGTTAGGATGCACCAGATGGAAAAGTAAACGCAGGGGTTTTGCACACCTGAAATATGGAGCTTGTTCAGGGAGGCGCTCATGCATGTCCTTCGTAAGTGTGTGTGTGTCATGCAGGGAATATGAGGTTGAGACAGGGAGCCATTTTTACTCAAAAAGTTGAATTTCTTGTCAAGATGGAGAAGGCGGTGCATGTAACATGTAATATGAAAGCTGAGTTAGGGCACTTGAAAGTTAAAAGCAAGCAAGGAAGGGCCAAAAGAGAGAGCTACTCAGAGCAACAGTGGACATTAAAGGTCTTTAGCTGGCAGGGTCATTTAAAACCCTGAAGGTTTTTCTTGTCATTTCAAGATGAAAAGAATATCTAGGATATGATTAGGGGCTGTCAAGAACAGTAGGAGGACGTCGTCAACGGAGTCCGAGGAAAGGAGAGGCGCTGAATGTATATTTTTCATCATATCTCAAATGAAAAAGACAATGCTGTCGAAGAGAATTTTGAGATGCAATATGTTAGAATAAACGAAATTGATATTCATAAAGACGAGTTGTTAGCAATTCTTGAAAGCCTGAAAATAGATTGTCCCCTAGGCTTGATGGGATGTATCATAGGATTCTCTGGGAATCGTGGGAGGAGATTGCCGAACTTTTGACTACCAACTTTAGTTCGTCAGTGTCTATGTGATTAGTGCGAGAAGACTCGAATTCAGCAAATATTGTCCCCTTCTTCACGAAGAGGAGTAGGGAGAACGCTGGAAATTATAGAACAGTGGAACGTATTTCCTTGAAGGTGAAGTTTTGGGAAAGGTTATGAGAGATATGATTTATGATCACCTGAGCAGGAAGAAGTTGATTCGCTACAGTCAACACGATTTTGCGAATAGCAGGTTGTGCCTCACAAACTTTATTGAGCTCTTTGAAAAGGTCAACAAACAGGTGGATGGGAGTAAAGTGGTTAACATGGTGGATATGATTTT
>NW_025136449.1:0-1193 GCF_004010195.1 Chiloscyllium plagiosum
TGCGGTCAATTCCCGGAATGGCGGAATGATCATGTGTTGAAAGATTGGAGCGACTGAGCTTGTATACACTTAAGTTTAGAAGAATGAGAGGGGATCTGATTGAGACCTACAAGATTATTAAAGGGTTGGACACTCTGGAGGCAGGAAGGGTGGGTGAGTCCAGAACCAGAGGACACAGTTTAAAAATAAGGGAGAGGCCATTTAGAACAGAGTTGAGGAGAAACGTCTTCACCCAGAGAGTAGTGGGCACATGGAGTGCACTGCCCCAGAAGGTAGTGGAGGCCAAGTCTCTGGATACTTTCAAGAAAGAGATGGATAGAGCTGTTAAAGATAATGGAATCAAGTGTTACGGAGATAAGGCAGGAACAGGATACTGATTGTGGACGATCGGCCATGATCATAATGAATGGTGGTACTGACTCAAAGGGCAGAATGGCCTATTCCTGCACCTATTGTCTATTGTACCTTGTCAGTCCGATCTCATTCTGTGCCTTGCCTTGCCTGCCTTGCCTGTGTAACTTCTAAACTGTACCAGCCTCAGACTTACCTCCTTTCTCACTATCTCTTTAGGTTTACCCCCACGCCCTCACTGGTTTAATGCCTCCTGAGTAGCACTAGCAAATCTCCCTGCTTGGATATTAGACACCTTCCAATTCAGGTGTAATCCATCCTTATGCACGTCAATTCTACCCCAGCAGAGATTCCAATGATCCAAAAATGGGAATCCTTCTCCCCTGTATCAGATTCTTGGCCACGCATTCATCTGCTCTACCCTGCTATTCCTACTCTCACTAGCATGTGGTACCGGGAGCAATCCAGATATTACTACCCACAAGGACCTGCTTATTATCCTCCAGGCTAATTTGCTATATTGTCTCATCAGGACTTCATCCTTCTCCCTTATGTCATTGGTACCAATGTACAGCGACCTCCCACTGATCATTCTTCCCCTTTCAGAATATTCTGCACCCTTGGAGCCACCCTTCACCCAGACAGTAGTGATGCACCACCCCATTCTGATGTCTCATTGTTAGCTACAGAAACTGCAGTCTGTGCTGCAGACTAGAGAGCCCCCTATCACCATCGATCGCGTGGAACCTGATATACCTCACTAGATCCATTCCACTGGGAACTTGGCCGTCAGTGCGATATTCCCCTGAGAGTGTGACCCCCGACGCTTTCCAAAACAGTAT
>NW_025136450.1:0-1193 GCF_004010195.1 Chiloscyllium plagiosum
CACATCCCTGAACACGATGGGGTAATTTAGCATAGCCAATCCACCCTAATCTACACAACCCTGAACTCTATGGGTAATTTAGCATGGCCAATCCACTCTAACCTGCACATCCCTGAACACTATGGGGTAATTTAGCATGGCCAATCCACCCTAACCTGCACATCGCTGAACACTATGGGTAATTTAGCATGGCCAATCCACCCTCACCAGCACATCACTGAACTCTATGGGTAATTTAGCAAGGCCAATCCACTCTAACCTGCACATCCCTGAGCACTATCGGGTAATTTAGTATGGCCAATCCACCCTAACCTGCACATCGCTGAACACTATGTGTAATTTAGCATGGCCAATCCAGCCTCACCAGCACATCACTGAACTCTATGGGTAATTTAGCATGGCCAATCCACCCTAACCCTACACATCCCTGAACCCTGTGGGGTAATTTAGCACGGCCGAACAACCCTAACCTACACATCCCAAAACACTATGGGTTAATTTAACACGGCCAATCCACCCGAACCTACACATCCCTGAGCACGATGGGATAATTTAGCATGGCCAATCCACCCTAACCGACACATCCTTGAACACGATGGGAAATGTAGCATGGTCAATCCATCCTAACCTGCACATGCCTGAACACTATGGGGTAATTTAGCATGGCCAATCCACCCTAACCTACACGTCCCTGAACACTATGGGTAATTTACCATGGCCAATGCACCCTAGCCCTACACTTCCCTGAACACTGTGGGGTAATTTAGCATGGCCAATCCACCCTAATCTGCACATCACTGAACACTATGGGGTCATTTAGCATGGCCAATACACCCTAACCTACACTTCCCTGAACACTGTGGGTAATTAAGCATGGCCAATCCACCCTAACCTGCACATCCCTGAACACTATGGGTAATTTAGCACGGCCAATCCACCCTAACCTACACATCCCTGAACACTGTGGGGTAATTTAGCATGGCCAATCCACCCTAACCTTCACATCCCAGGACACTGGGGGGTAATTTAGCATGGCCAATCCACCCTAACCTGCACATCCCTGAACACTATAGGTAATTTAGCATGGCCAATCCACCCTAACCTACACAACCCTGAACACTATGGGGTATTTTAGCATGGCCGATCCACCCTAACCTAAACATCCCTGAGCACGATGGAATAATTTAGCATGG
>NW_025136451.1:0-1193 GCF_004010195.1 Chiloscyllium plagiosum
AGTCAAGTTGACAGGTGGAGATTAAAAGAGACGATAAAGAGAATATAAACAAATATACCAAAACTCTGCCAAATTTTGATGACAATGCTGTTGAAGTCTTTTTAAAATTCATTTGAAAAATTGGCTGGGCAGATAGAGTCGTCGGAGGATTTATGTGTAATGCTAGTTCAGACGAAACTGGTGCGCAGAGCAAGTGAAATATTTGCTGCGCAGTCAGACGAGGGGTCAAGAGATTATGAAGAGGTCAAACATGTTGTTTAAAGTGGTTGCGAACTGGAACAAGAAGTGTACAGATAGCGGTTCAGAAACGTAAAGAAGGAAGCAGGTCAGACTTATGATCAGTTTGAAAGAATTAAACATAGTCAATTCAAAATATGGTGTGTGCTTTAAAGATAGATACAACCTATAAGACTCAAAGAGAGATTATTCTGCCGGAGGAGTTTAAAAACTCACTTAAAATAATGAAAGAATGCACGTGGAAGAACAAAAAGCTCATGAAGTGAAAAGGGCAGCAGAATTAGCGGATGAATACATGTTGGTGCATAAGACAAGCTTCTAGCTGGAATATCGTCCTATGAGGGAGAGAAGTTGCAAGAAAGGGAGATCCGACACTACAAAACAAAGAGTAGCGAACATTGGTAAGAGTTTTCGACAGTTAGTTACAACACCAAAGAAGGTGGAAAGAACTGAAAGGCCTTATATATATATACATCTACTGTGGTGACGTGTGACACGTAAAGTCACAATGCTGGTCCTTAAAGAAAGGCAGTATGTCGTGAAAGAAGCTTAGCCAGTGGCATTAGTGAAAATAGTAAAGGAAACTCCTGGAGGAGCCAAGCAGCTGCAGGAGAGTCCACAGCAGGGGCTGGCGATGGAGTAGGTACCTGATCTCAATGAAGAATTCGTCTCTGTGGATACAGTTTACGCAGAAAGAACAGGGGGAGAAGGGGCAAGAAGTTGTCATTCGGAGAGAAACTGAATATAAACAGTCCCTGTTCGTAAGAGATGAAGGAATTTGCACACTTTCTGATCAGTTGCAGAATGTGTTGTATTTGTGGGACAGATGGAGAGAACTTTAGATTTCCACTATGTAAGGTTAGTTTTGAATGCCAACTCAACACTGGGGAAGTAATAGTGGAAGTCATTGACAGAGGGTTAGCTCCAGGTATCTAATTTGTTATTGGCAATGATTT
>NW_025136452.1:0-1193 GCF_004010195.1 Chiloscyllium plagiosum
TGACCCTCTGACAGTGTGGCACTCCCTCACTACAGACCCTCTGACAGAGCTAAACTCCCTCAGTACTGACCTCTGACAGGGCCACACTCCACCAGTACTGACCCTCTGACAGTGTGGGAATCCGTCAGTACTGACCCTCTGACAGTTCAACACTCCCTCAGTACTGACCCTCTGACCGTCCCGGAATCCCTCAGTACTGACCCTCTGACGGTGCAACATTCCCTCAGTACTGAACCTCTGACAGTGCGGCACTCCCCCAGTACTGACCCTCTGACAGTTCAACACTCCCTCAGTACTGACCCTCTGACAGTGCAACGCTCACTCAGTACTGACCTCTGACAGTGTGGCACTCCCTCAGTACTGACCCTCTGACAGTGCGGGAATCCCTCAGTACTGACCCGCTGACAGTGCAACATTCCCTCAGTACTGACCCCCTGACAGTGTAGCAATCCCTCAGCAGTGACCCTCTGACAGTGTGGCCCTCCCTCAGTACTGACCCTCTGACAATGCGTCTCTCCCTCAGTATTCACCCTCTGACAGTGCGGCATTCCCTCAGCACTGTCTCTCTGACAGTGTAGCACTCCCTCAGTACTCACCCTCTGACAGTGCAGCACTCCCTCAGTACTGACACTCTGACAGTGCGGCACTCCCTCAGTTGTGACGCTCTAACAGAGTGAGACTCCCTCAGTGCTGACCCTCTGACAGTGTGCCACTCCCACAGTACTAACCCTCTGACAGTGCGGCACTCCCTCAGTACTGACCCTCTGACAGTGTGACACTCCCTCAGTACTGACCCTCTGACAGTGCGACACTCCCTCAGTACTGAACCTCTGACCGTGCGGCACTCCCTCAGTACTGACGCTCTGACAGAGCAGCACTCCGTCAGTACTGTCCCTCTGACAGTGAGGCACTCTCTCAGTACAGACCCTCTGACAGTGCAGAACACCCCCTAGTACAGACCCTCAGACAGTGCGACACTCCATCAGTACTGGTTCTCTGACAGTGCAGCACTCCCTCAGTACTGACCCTCTGACAGTGTGACACTCCCTCAGTACTGACACTTTGACAGTGCAGCAAACCCACAGTACTGACCCTCTGACAGTGCGACACTCCCACTGTACTGACCCTCTGACAGTGCAACACTCCCTCAGTACTGACGTTCTGACAGTGCAGCACTCCCTCAGTACTGACCC
>NW_025136453.1:0-1193 GCF_004010195.1 Chiloscyllium plagiosum
ACTGGCAGCTCCAGAGACTGGGAGCTCGGGAGACGAAAGATTCAAAGCTGAAAACAATAGATTGGAATTTTACAACCCAATGATATAGACACAATGGGTCAGTCAGCTCTACCCAATGTGTGTGATACAGATGCAGTAGGGACAATCTGCCCTCTCTAGGGTCTGTGACAAAGACACAGTGAGGTTGGTTTGCCCTCCATGGGATACATGTGAACACACTAATATGAATGAGGAGTATGGCAGTTAGCCTTTTGAGCCCGATCTGTGATTTGATCAGTTCATGGTTGAGCTTGCTACAACTTAATACTCTTTACCACATACTTTCCAAACCTATTGACTCCCTTGTTCGTGACGAGTTCACGTTAGTCTTCCATACAAGTCATTAATGAGCCTGCCTCCATGGTTATCTGGAAGATCATTCCACAGACTATGTGAACAAACAAATACTAATAAGGAGTAAGCCATTTAGTCCCTTCATTCTAATCTGCCATTTAATAAGATCATGGTTGATCTGGCTACAGCCTTAATACTGTTTTCCACATACTTTCTATCCCCATTGAGTCCCTTGTTAGTGAAGAACACCCATAACTCTTCCCTACAAGTCATCAATGAACCTGCCTCCATTATTATCTGGAAGATCATTCCACACACTATTGTACAGTGAGGTGAATCACATGTGGTATGTGCTGCCACAAATACTTTGTCACTTTTAACAGGGAATTTACAGAATTTGGATGAGTTCAATGTGTTTGAAGTCAACTAATTAAAAGACGCTTGGACTATTCGCTTCAAACTGTGATGTTCAAGAGTTTCAGGTTCAGCAGAAATATTCATGAGGCTAGACAGGCACTTGGAAATAGTGAATAATATCTGATTGTATTAAGTTTTATGAAGTAAAGTTGACTCATGTGACAACAAAGCTCGATTGAAAGAACATGCAAGAAACACAAATGGTATAAGACCTTCAGACAGCGGAGCAGAAATGAGGCCAGTCAGCCCAATGAGTCTGCTCTGCCAGTCAATCATGGCGGATATGTTTCTCAAACCCATTCTCCCACTTTTTCACTATACCCCTTGATGCCCTTGATACTCAAGAACCTGTCTATTTCAGTCTTAAATATCCTCAGTGACCTGGCCTCCACAGCCTTCTGTGCTAATGAATTCCATAGAGTCACCACTCTCTGTTGAAAGAA
>NW_025136454.1:0-1193 GCF_004010195.1 Chiloscyllium plagiosum
GTGAATGGAATGTTGGCTTTTATAGCTAAAGGAGTAGAATATAATGGTAAGGAGGTATTGTGACTATACAAGGCATTGGTGAGACCACATCTGGAGTATGTTGCACGGTTTTGGTCACTTCATATGAGGAAAGATATAGGGGCATTGGAGGCAGTTCTGAGGACGCTCATGAGATTGATCCCAGAGAATGAGGGGTTTGTTGGATGAAGAGAGATTGGACAGTTTAGGCCTGTAGTCTCTGGAATTTAGAAGAATGAGGGGAGATCAGATTGAGGTATTCAAGATGATAAAAGGTGTGGATAAAATAGAAATGGAGTGGATGCTGCCTCTTGTGGGGCATTCTAGGATGAGAGGTCATAGCCTCAGGATAAGGGGGTAGTAAATTTAAAACTGAGTTGAGGAGAAACTAGTTCTCCCAAAAGGTTGTGAATCTGTGGCATTCACTACCTCAAAGTGTGGTGGATGCTGGGACAGTGAGTAAATTTAAGGAGGAGTTTGACAGACTGGTAATGGGTTGAAGGGATATAGGGAGAAGGCTGGAAAATGGGGGTGAGGAATATATCAGCCATGATCGAATGGTGGTGCAGACTCAATAGACCGAGTGGCCTAATTCTATTCCTATATGTTATGAACCTGTGGTCAACTGCTTCCTGCTGACATTGATCTCTGCATTGTGGTGGAAGAGCCTTGATCGAGGCTATGGCTAAGCACTTAAGAAGGACTGTAATGTTGAACTTTTAACTTTGTTTCTTTACCTTTCTAATTTATACCTAAGATTTTGTACCTATGTACCTTTGTATCTAAGGTGGCACCGCGAGTGGCAAATATGTACAATTTTCACTGTATTCCTGTATCCCTGTACTTGAGTACTCATGACCATAATACCAAATTCCATTTCTAAGAGCACTTCTGGATATAAAACAAAATGAAGCAGATCCAGAAGGCTATTGTGACACTGGCAGTGACCCTATCTTTGATCTAGGAGACCTAGATTGAAGTCCCACCTGCTCCAGAGGTGTGCGACGATGTCTCTGAGTGAGTTGATCAGAAAATATCAGACCCCGGGATGGGTTTGCAGAACTGTTTGTCCTAGGCTGAGTCTAGCCCAGGTATTCCACAAGTAGTGGCTGAATTTTGGAATTCAACAATAAATGATGTTCATTGCTGTGGTTCTGTTCGCTGAGCTGGAAGTT
>NW_025136455.1:0-1193 GCF_004010195.1 Chiloscyllium plagiosum
ATCACCGTGCCCCACATTCTGTTATAAATCACCGGACGCCACATTCTGTTATAAATCACCATGCCCCACATTCTGTTATAAATCACCGTGCCCCACATTCTGTTATAAATCAATGCACCCCACATTCTGTTATATATCACCACACGCCACATTCTGTTATAAATCACCATGCCCCACATTCTGTTATAAATCACCATGCCCCACATTCTGTTATAAATCACCGTGCACCACATTCTGTTATAAATCAATGCACCACACATTCTCTTATAAATCAATGTGCCTCACATTCTGTTATATATCAATGCACCCCACATTCTGTTATAAATCACCGTGCCCCACATTCTGTTATAAATCACCATGCCTCACATTTTGTTATAAATCAATGCCCCCCACATTGTGTTATAAATCAATGCACCCCACATTCTGTTATAAATCACCGTGCCCCACATTCCGTAAAAAATCACCGTGCCTCACATTCTGTTATAAATCACTGCACCCCACATTCTCTTATAACTCACGGTGCCCCACATTCTGTTATAAATCACCGTGCCCCACATTCGGTTGTAAATCACCGTGCCTCAAATTCTGTAATAAATCACCGTGCCCCACATTCTGTTATAAATCAATGCACCCCACATTCTGTTATAAATCACCATGCCTCACATTTTGATATAAATCAATGCACCCCACATTCTGTTATAAATCACTGTGCCCCACATTCTGTTATAGATCACCATGCCCCACATTCTGTTATAAATCAATGCACCCCACATTCTGTTATAAATCAATGCACGCCACATTTTGTTATAAATCACCGTGCCCCACATTCTGTTATAAATCACCACACGCCACATTCTGTTATAAATCACCATTCCCCACATGCTGTTATAAATCACCATGCCCCACATTCTGTTATAAATCAATGCACCCCACATTCTGTTATAAATCAATGTGCCCCACATTCTGTTATAGATCACCATGCCCCACATTCTGTTATAAATCACCGTGCCCCACATTCTGTTATAAATCAATGCACCCCACATTCTGTTATAAATCACTGTGCCCCACATTCTGTTATAGATCACCGTGCCCCACGTTCTGTTATAAATCAATGCACCCCACATTCTGTTGTAAATCATTGTGCCCCACATTCTGTTATGAATCACCGTGCCCCACATTCTGTTATAAATCAC
>NW_025136456.1:0-1193 GCF_004010195.1 Chiloscyllium plagiosum
AAAGGTGCCGGGATCTGCAGCTGAAGTCCTACAATATCCGGGGAGACAGAACTAGGCATTTAAAAAAACACCATTACCTCTTGTCCAATGCAGACAGTGGACAGATTGATCTTGTCGAAACTGCTATTTTCTGAAGTTTTCAAAGGTTACCAATATCTGATAGAATCAATGCGCAGAGATGAGGGTGAGGGCAAGGAGGAGCAGGATGTGAATTGATTAGCATCACAATAATACTGATCCCATCCTTTATACACAATTCTACTTCACTGTGTTTGCCTATTTACCCTTCCTACAGAAATGGGGAAAACCTTTAATTATCCAGTTCCCAGTCATGGTCACACTGCAGCCCCATCTCCATAATCCCAGCTACATCTGAGCTGGTTCACCCTGTTTAAAGTTAACATTTCACTGGCCTCGTTGAAAAGTTCCCAGCTTCAATCTTGCCCCATTGAAGGCTGCTCTCAATCAACTAATGTTTCTCACTCTCAATTATTGCATAGCATTCTCTATCATCATCCTGAACGTTACAATAAAATTATCGCTGCCCCCCAAAACGTTCCCCTACTGACACCGGATCCACTTGCCCCATCTTTTCCCCAAGGACCAGGTCCAACAGTACATGCTCTCTTGGGCTGGACACATATTCCTGCAGTGATCTCTCCTCCATGTAATCCAGGAACATTCGCCCCTCAGGACGCTGCACCACCAGTAACCCAGTCAATATCTGAATAAATTAAGTTTCTCATTATAACTAATCTGTAATACTGTCTTCGCTCTCAAATGACACTGCATATTTATTCTCTCCATCGTTTATTTGGTTGCTAGCTCACAGACTGTACCTCACAGTGTAATTGTATACTTTTTGTTCTGTAGCTCCAGCCAAATTCATTCTGTCCTTGGACGGATCCTCTTTCTCTTGGACTCCTTAACTAATGCTAATCTAAACCAATACTTCTACCTTCTATCATTTTGGATATTTTATACCCAGCAATATTTAACATCCGGTCCTGCCATTCCTTGAGCCAGCTCTCAGTGATCAGTACATCAGATTTCCACACACCAAACTGCTTCTGTAACTCCGCACACTCCCAGTATTCAGGTCCATGCAGAGGACCTCAGATTAAGGCTTTCTTTCTCACTCCATCTTCCACTGTTCACCGTGTTGTTGTAAATTAGTACCAACTGTATCTCCA
>NW_025136457.1:0-1193 GCF_004010195.1 Chiloscyllium plagiosum
GCAGGGTCACTGAGAGGAAAACAGATCACCCATACATTGGGAAGGATGGCAGGGTCCCTGAGAGAGGGCAGATCACCCACACAATGGGAAGGATGGCAGTGTGCCTGAGAGGGGGCAGATCACCCACACATTGGGAGGATGGCAGGGTCCTTGAAAGGGGCAAATCAGTTACACATTGCGAAGAATGGCAGGTTCCCTGACAGGGGGCAGATCACCCACACTTTGGGAAAGATGGCCCTGTCTCTGAGAGGGGACAGATCACCCACACATTGGGAAGGATGGCAGGGTCCGTGAGAGGGGACAGATCACCCACACATTGGGAAGGATGGCAGGGTCCATGAGAGGGAACAGATCACCCACACATTGGGAAGAATGGCAGGGTCTCTGAGATGTGGCAGATTCCCAAACATTGGGAAGAATTGCAGGGTCTCTGAGATGTGGCAGATCACCCACACATTGGGAAGAATGGCAGGGCACCTGAGAGGGCGCAAATTGGGAAGGATGGCAGTGTCCCTGAGACGAACAGATCAACCACATTGGCGAATTGGAGACTGAAGGGAGTTTTGACAGAGTTTATGGGCTTATGATCGGTGTAGATAATGTAGATGAAAACAGATTATTCCTATCAACTGAAGGAAATGGACGATGAGATACAAACGTTAAGATTTTGGACTGATTGACAGGGTGGATTTGATGACGTGGTTATGCGGAAGGGATTCTATACCCATTGTATCTTAATGATAGATAGTTGAGCTGAGCATCATGGAGCGCTGTATTTAATCTCCAGTTTCCGTCAAACCATGGGTTTGAATTATCCCAGTACCAGAACCACAAGTGACGTACCTCACGTAGTCACATCGATGGGCCTGGGTAATTTCCAGTTTATGATTGTTCCTTTTCCTCTGTGTGTTTGCAGACCCCTCAAACTCTCTGACACTCTCGGTGATGAAAGTAGAAAATTGATGACAGACTCTGAAGACAGTGAGAGCTCCAACTGTTCACCGCCGTTCAGATCCCCGCGAACCTTCCTGCTTTAGAGAAATCGGCATGCCTGGTTGGTGGCAGGCTGTGTGGCTCAAATGGGCAGCAACGGGCTGCAAGATAAAGCTTGGTAGTTTGAGACCATCCAGGTATGGAGCTTTGGTTGTTCCAGATCAGACTATGGGAATACTACCCTACCTCTATGTAAACCG
>NW_025136458.1:0-1193 GCF_004010195.1 Chiloscyllium plagiosum
AAGCAATGTAACTACAAAGACATGCGGGCGTAGTCGGCCAGCGTTAATTGGAAGGGCAGCTGAGCAGGAAAGACCATGGAGCAGCAATGGGAGGAGGGTCTGGGGATAATTCGGAAGATAATACCAGAAATGCCACCCCAAGAACTTGAAACATACTCATGGGAGAACAAGGCAGCCATGAGTGACAAGGCATCAAACAAAAGGAGAAAATATACAATGTGATGAAGATGTTTGGGAATCCTGCGAATTCATTGGCTCTGCAACTACATAACGCTGGCACTACAGAGCTCTTAGTCATGGTCAGGGAGAGAAACAGAGGAAATACATTCACTTTAAACACAGAAGATGGTATTTCTCAAGCAAAAAGATTCAGGTGAATTAAACATTTGAATTAAGATCAGTTAAATGCTTTTGCGGAATGTGTCAGATTGGAAGCAAGACCCGGGGAGACAGACCCTCAGCAGAATGAGAGTATGAAAATGGAAGTATTTCCACATCAGAAAACCGGTTAGGTCACTGAGTGTAGGGCTGATGGGTGAATGGGTCTCAGTGAGAATTGGGGAACAGACAACAGAATTGGTTTGCAGATATTGCAGCTCGAAACTGCATATTCATGTAGTGCTGTAGACCACAGCAGCAGGAGAAGCAAATCTGCATTCAACCACAACCTGTAACTTTTTGCCAGGGTAACACCTCAGTCTGTCATTACCATCAACACCATCTATGGCTCAGTGACGAGTGTGGGTGAACATGTCAGAGTCAGATCCACATGAACTTTAACCTGATGCTAACTCATTAAAGCTACCAGACTTGACCAACAGATCTGATCGAAGCCCTGCAGTCCTGTCACATTCAGTTATAAATGGTGATAGACGATTAAACAAATGACTGGAGGAAAGGGATCCACAAGTATCCCCATCCTAAATAATGGAACAGACCTGCACATCAGTGTAAAAGAGAAGGATGTTTTGTCTGCACCATCTTTTGTCAGAAGTGTTGAGTCGATGATACACCTCATCCTCATTATGATGCCCACAAAATCACAGATGCCAGTCTTCAACTAATTTGATTCGCTGCCCGTGACATGAAGAAACAGCTGGACACAGTAGATACGACAAAGGCAATGGGCCCTGACACCATTCCTGCAATAGAACTGAAGGCTTGTGCTACACAACAAGCCGTGTCCCTGGGGA
>NW_025136459.1:0-1193 GCF_004010195.1 Chiloscyllium plagiosum
TGGAAAAGCACAGCAGGTCAGGCAGCATCCGAGAAGCAGGAAAATGGACTTTTCAGGCAAAAGCCCTTCATCAGGAAATACTGATGCAGGGTCTTTGCCCGAAATGTCAATTTTCCTGCTCCTCGGATGCTGCCTGGCCTGCTGTGTTTTTCCAGCATCACATTTTTCAACTTTGGTAATCCAGCATCTGCAGTCCTCACTTTCTCCTCCTTACTTGGAATATCCCTACTACTCTTCTTGTAGAGGGGGACAACATGAGGAACCCTCCAGTCATCTGGCACTTCACCTGTGTTTAAGGATGCTACAAAGATATCTATTGTTAATAGCTAGTAGTTTATAGTATAGCAAAAACTTTAATAGCTAGCAGTTTACATCAAATTGAGTTATGTACAAACAGAAAAAGAATGTACTTAGCAAATAAACTTAATCATATTCCCTGATAACACTGTTTGAAATAGTGGCTCACCTGCAGCTTCTTTCCATTGTAAGTGGAGAGCCATCATAAAAACTGGGTCATCAATTTCTCTGAAAAACCTCTTAAGAACATCAGTGACATCTTCAATGAAGTGTTCCCCTGTCCTTAGCTTCACATTCCTGGCATCTTTTCGAAACTCATCCATCAGGAGTTTAATGCGAGACTTGGCACCATTTTTCCTGTAAATCCCCTCATGCCGCAGACCTGTGAGGAACAGTAGGGTTAATTACACTGAGATCCACCAATCAGTGAAACGTTATCTTAGATTTGACCAGGTCAATAATTGGAGAGAACCCACTCTATAGACAATGTGCAAAATAACTGCATGGATTTCTGATCACCACACTTTGGGAGGTATGTGAGGATCATGAAGCTATACAGCATAGAAACAACCCAACATGTCTATGCTAATCAATGAACACCAAATTGCACTAATCCCATTTACCTGCACTTAATCCATAACCTACTGTGCTCCGGCATTTTAAGTGCTCGTTCACAGATACTCCCAAACTAACACACGCACCCTCTCACAGACTTATACCCCTTTATACTCAATACACACACTCTCTCACAGACACCCATAACTACCACCACCCCCCACACACATCCACATACACACATACACATATAAGTTTGTGGGGTGAATCTGTCCTAGAAGAATTACATTTTACTTTGCTCAAAAACTGCATGAGTCCAAGTAAGAGTCTGTCAACTGTTT
>NW_025136460.1:0-1193 GCF_004010195.1 Chiloscyllium plagiosum
GACCCTCTTCCAACTCTATTTCCCTCAGAACGATCTCAGAAACTGTTCCCACTCTGTTCCCCTAGCATTGACCTGTAAACACGTCTCTACTCTGTTCCCCAAGCAACGAATTATGAACGCTTATATGAAGTCTGCTATTCCAGAAGAGGCTTTGGAGCAAACTCCCAGTGTGTTTTCCTGTCAACAGACTGTCACCCAATTCCTCCCTGTGACTCCATCGCCACTATGATTCATTTGGAACAGCCTGTCAGCCGATCGGCACGCCATTCCCTAACAATGGCCAGTGAAACCATCCACAAGCTCATTGCAACGGACTGTGAGCTTATGCCAGAATGTTCTCCCAGCGATAGCCTGTGTATAAATCCCCATTCGGTCCTCCCAGCAATGGCCTGTGAACCCATCGTAACCCGGTTCTCCAAGGTTCAGCCTCGCTCTATTCCCATCTAAACGCCCATTGAACCCAGCCCAACTCTGCTCTCCTAGAAACGTACTGGTAACCTATCTTAAATCTGTTCCCCTAGCAAAAGCCTGAGAGCCCATCCCCGCCCTGATCCCCAAGCAAAAGTCTTTGTCACCATTTCCACTCTCTTTCCTTGGAAACGGCTTGTAACCCTTTTGCTATTTTGTTCGACAAGCAAGTGCCTGCAGACACATGCAACCTCTGTTCTCCTCGCAACGGCATAGAAACGCATCCCCAACATGTTTGACTATGAACGCTCTGTTAAAATGTCCCCACTCTGTTCTCCCAGCAACGGCCTGTGAACCCATCCACAATCTGTTCTTCGAGGATCACCCTGTGAATACATTCTCATTCTGTTCGCTTAGCAATGGGTTGTGATCCCACCCCTGCTCTTCTCACTGAGCAAGAGCATGTGACCACATTTTCGCTGTGTTCCCCTCGCAACAGGCTGTCACCCCATCCTCGACCTGTTCCCATAGGAACAGCCTCTGAAGCCATCCTCACTCGATTATCCTAGCATTGACCTGTTAAATTACCACAACCACTTCTCCTGGGAACAGTGTCTGACTCCAAACCCACTCTCTTCCGTTAGTACCTCCCTGTCATCCAAGCTCCAATCTATTCCACCAGCAGCGGCCTGGGAACCCCTTAGTTTTTGTTTCACTAGCAATGGCATGAATCCTTTGCCACTATGTTCTCGCAGCAACCGTTTCTGATACACCCTCCCTCTGTT
>NW_025136461.1:0-1193 GCF_004010195.1 Chiloscyllium plagiosum
GTGGACACCACACCCCTCTTGCAACAGCGTAATATACGATACTACTGATTCAGGTCTTGTTCCGGACTGAAGTTTTTGACGTGACTGAACTTCGTATCTCACAATCACTTATCTCATTTATTGCATGATGTCTGAAGTGTATTTTGCTCAGCAATTCTATCAACTCTTAAAAAAGTCTAATCTTAAATAAGATCCTTAACACCCAGTTATAAATCTATTCCTAATTCATGTAAATATCCCAATTTTCTTGAAGTCAATGTTCACACAAAACAGTGCACATAAAACGACACATAGATATTCATCATCAGCTGATTACTGTTCAGTGGAATAACTTGAGTATCTTATTGTTCCTGAGACTAATGACAACAATAAGCATTTGTTTACTCGTCCATGCAGTAAGTGCATTTGATATCTCATATTTCAGTTCAGTTGTTAACGACGATTTATGTTGTTTAAAACAATAATTCTAATTTATCATGGATATTGACTGTAATACAATAACACTGAAAACACTTTTTTAACTATTCTAACAATCTTTAAGCTCCTCTTCTGTTGTGAGTGTGCAAGAGACAATTCAAATTATAATCGTTTTTGTTGCAAATTCAACAAACGCTGCATTTTGAATTTATGAACTTCTTACATATTTGTAAAAAGGTTAGTCTTCACTGTATGTCATATTAAAAGACTGCTTTTTCTAATCATAGGCGCTACAAAATGAGTATTGCTTTCATTGCATTGTAAGAAAAGAAGTAGAATTTTTTGTTGTTTCAATTCCAACATTATTCATCATTGTACAATAATGGCACAATTATTACAATCGCTTTATATACCACACTGCAGTGACTTCATTGTTTGTTTAGTTTCATGCTCATTTTCATGATCTATTAATTCTCTTTCTAATTCTGACACTTTGATTATAATATTAATCAACGTGCCATCTCTACAAGGAATCAAGTGGAAAGAAATTCGCAAGTTTTATATTGCATATATTTTTGAGTTCAGAAAAGAAATTTGTCAATAATCACTGAATGTCTCATTTCTTTCTTTAATACGTAAAGCTAGCTACTATGTTTTATTCCTTAGTTTACTGATCTTAATAAGCATCAAATCGACATCACAGCAAAGTGCTTTTGAAATATTGAATCATGTTAATTCTTCAAATGCATTGCAGTGTACAATCTCTCAATCATTGT
>NW_025136462.1:0-1193 GCF_004010195.1 Chiloscyllium plagiosum
GCCTCCAATCTGAAAAACAACTCTCCACCACCAGCCTCTGTATTCTACCTTTGAGCCAGTTCTGTATCCAAATGGCTAGTTCTCGTTCTATTCCATGTGATCTAACCTTGCGAACCAGTTTCCAATGGGGAACATTGTTGAAAATCTTACTGAAGTCCAAATAGATCACGTCTACTGCTTTGCCCTCATCAATCCTTTTTGCGACTTCTTCAAAAAACCCAATCAAATTTGTGAGACATGATTTCCCATGCACAAAGCCATGTTGACAATCCCTAATCAGTCCTTGTCTTTCCGAGTACACGTACATCCTGTCCCTCAGGATTCCCTCCAACAACTTGCACACCACTGACATCAGGCTCACTGGTCTATAGTTCCTTGGCTTGTCCTTACCACCTTTCTTAAACAGTGGCACCATGTTTGCCAACCTGCAGTCTTCTGGCACCTCATCTGTGACTATTGATGATACAAATATCTCAGCAAGGAGCCGAGCAATCAATTCCTGAGCTTCCCACAGAGGCCTAGGGTACACCTGATCAGGTCTTGGGGATTTATCTACTTTTACGCATTTCAAGACATCCAGCACTTCCTCCTCTCTAATATGGACATTTTTCCAGATGTCACCATCTATTTCCATACATTCTATATCTTCCATGTCCATTTCCTTAGTAAACACTGATGCAAAATACCCATTTAGTATCTCCCCCATCTCCTGTGGCTCCACACAAAGGCTGCATTGCTGATCTTTGAGAGGCCCTATTCTCTCCCTAGTTACCCTTTTGATCTTAATGTATTTGTAAAAAACCTTTGGATTCTCCTTAAGACTATTTGCCAAAATTATGTCATGTCCCCTTTTGCCCTCTAGATTTCCCTCTTAAGTATACTCCTACTGCCTTTATACTCTTCTAAGGATTCACTCGATCTCTCCTCTCTGCACCTGACATATGCTTCCTTCTTTTTCTTAACCAAACCCTCAATTTCTTCAGTCATCCGGTATTCTCTATTCCTACCAGCCTTTCCTTTCACCTTTACAGGGATGTACTGTCTCTGGACTCCCGTTAACTCATTTCTGAAGACTTCCCATTTTCTAACCATCCCTTCACCTGTGAACATCTGTCCCCACTCAGCTTTTGAAAGTTCTTGCCTAATACCGTCAAAGTTGTCCTTTCTCCACTTTAGAAATTCAACTCTTTGAT
>NW_025136463.1:0-1193 GCF_004010195.1 Chiloscyllium plagiosum
GCCTGGAATGGTAGGAAGATCGTGTGAGGAAAGACTGAGGCACTTGGGGCTGTTTACATTGGAGAAAAGAAGGTTTAGGGGTGACTTGACAGAGGTGTACAAGATGATTAGGGGTTTAGATAGGGTTGACCATGAGAACCTTTTCCACATATGGAGTCAGCTCTTTCGAGGGGGCATAGCTTTAAATTAAGGGGTGGAAGGTATAGCACAGATGTTGGGGGCAGATTCTTTACTCAGCGAGTCATGAGTTCATGGAATGCCCTGCCAGTAGCAGTAGTGGACTCTCCCTCTTTATGGACATTTAAACGGGCATTGGATAGGCATATGGAGGATAGTGGGCTCGTGTAGGTTAGGTTTGCTTGCATCGGCGCAACATCGAGGGCCAAAGGGACTGTACTGCGCTGTATTTTTTTATATTCTATGTTCTAAATGTTGCAACACGTCCAGGCAAGAATCAGTTTCTGGAAGTGTGGATGATGATTTGTCGATGAGGTTCCTTCGAAGGTAACTACACTTCTTTTTGTCTCCCCAGGTGTTTATCCAATTTCCATTTTAAGTTGATTGCAGCAGTTTGTGCTGCAGAGCAGATGGAGAGGTAGCTGCCATTTCCTTAAAACGCTTCTTTAAATTTTCCCATTTGTCTCCACTTTGTGCCATCTGAGTTAATATTTCTTCATTTGTCTTCAGGCTTTGTTTATTGCTTTGAAAACACTATGGCATAAGTGACTCCTGCTGATGAGCTAGAGAAGGATAAACCCAGCAATTTCTATTCCCGTTATAAATCTGAGCAAATTCTAAGGTTCATTAAAACTTTATGGCCTTTTAAATGTTCATGCCTTATTTAAATTTCAGTTTTGCTTTGTCGAAAATCAAACCCAGGATGAAGTGGTTAATGCCCAGTTTTCCTTTGGGCAAATGATGAAAGAGCTTTTTCCTTACCTTTATAATCTGTGTGGTGAAGGCGTTCTTCCTTTGCTATTATTTAAGGAAAAACTGGATGTTCATTCCACAACAATAAAGTATCATGATATTTGTTTGATACAAGCACAAGAATTTATTCACGTGGTGTCTTTGCTTTAAATGCTTTAAGGTTTTTAAGAGGAGCTCTGCAGCCTTGAGATTAGCTTAAGTCACTGAGAGCAATTTTACAGCAGAATCTGGATCACAGAGCGTAATACTTTGAGGCTTCAGGG
>NW_025136464.1:0-1193 GCF_004010195.1 Chiloscyllium plagiosum
CAACCCAGAATGTGTGCAGCCTGTTACTGTGCTGCATACCAAACCAGATTGTGTGCAACCTGTTACTGTGCTGAATACCAACCCAGAGTGTGTGCAGCCTGTTACTCTGCTGAGTACCAACCCAGAGTGTGTGCAGCCTGTTACTGTGCTGAGTCCCAACCCAGACTGTGTGCACCCTGTTACTGTGCTGAATACCAACCCAGAGTGTGTGCAGCCTGTTATTGTGCTGAATACCAACATAGAATATGTGCTGCCTGTTACTGTGCTGAGTACCAACCCGGATTGTGTGCAGCCTGTTACAGTGCTGAGTAACAACCCAGAGTGTGTGCAGCCTGTTACTGTGCTGAATACCAACCCAGAGTGTGTGCAGCATTTTACTGTGCTGAATACCAACCCAGAGTGTGTGCAGCTTGTTACTGTGCTGAATACCAACCCAGAGTGTGTGCAGCCTGTTACTGTGCTGAATACCAAACCAGAGTGTGTTCAGCATGTTACTCTGCTGAATACCAACCCAGAGTGTGTGCAGTCTGTTCGTGTGATGAATACCAACCCAGAGTGTGTTCAGCATGTTACTGTGCTGAATACCAACCCAGAGTGTGTGCAGTCTGTTGCTGTGCTGAATACCAACTCAGAGTGTGTGCAGCCTGTTACTGTGCTGTATACCAACCCAGAGTGTGTGCAGTCTGTTACTGTGTTGAATACCAACGCAGAATGCGTGCAGCCTCTTACTGTGCTGTATACCAACTCAGAGTGTGTGTCGCCGTTTACTGTGCTTTCTACCAACTCAGAGAGTGTGCAGACTGTTACTGTGCTGAATACCAACCCAGAGTGTGTGCAGCCTGTTATTGTGCTGAATACCAACCCAGAGTGTGCGCAGCCTGTTACTGTGCTGAATACCAACCCAGAGTGTGTGCAGTCCGTTACTGTGCTGAATACCAACCCAGAGTGTGTGCAGCCTGTTACTGTGCAGTATAGCAACTCAGAGTGTGTGCAGCCTGTTACTGTGCTGAATACCAACCCAGAGTGTGTGCAGCCTTTTACTTTGCTGAATACCAACCCAGAGTGTGTGCAGCCTGTTACTGTGCTGAATACCAACCCAAAGTGTGTGCAGCCCGTAACTGTGCTGAGTAACAACCCAGAGTGTGTGCAGCCTGTTACTGTGCTGAATACCAAACCAGAGTGTGCTGCCTGTT
>NW_025136465.1:0-1193 GCF_004010195.1 Chiloscyllium plagiosum
TATTAGGCACATGGACTGCTGTTCTCCATGTTATACACAGGGACTGCTGTTCTCTATATTAGACACAGGGAATGCTGTTCTCTATATTCGGCATAGGGACTGCTGTTCTCTATATTCGACACATGGACAGCTGTTCTCTGTGTGAGACACAAGGACTGCAGTTCTCTGTATTAGACACAGGGACTGCAGTTCTCTATATTAGACAACGGGAATGCTGTTCTCTATATTAGGCACAGGGACTGCTGTTCTCTACATTAGACACAGGGACTGCTGTTCTCTATATTAGGCACAGGGACTGCTGTTCTCTACATTAGACACAGGGAATGCTGTTCTCTATATTGGACGCAGGGACTGCTGTTCTCTATGTTAGACACAGGGACTGCTGTTCTCTATATTAGGCACAGGGTCTGCTGTTCGCTATATTAGGCACAGGGATTGCTGTTCTCTACATTCGACACAGGAACTGCTGTTCTCTATAATGGACAGGGGGACTGCTGTTCCTATAATAAACAGAGGGACTCATGTTCTCTGCATTATACAACGTGACTGCTGTTCTCTATATTAGGCACAGGGACTGCTGTTCTCTGTTTTAAACACAGGGACTGCTGTTCTCTATATTAGACACAGGGTCAGCCGTTCTCTATATTAGGCACAGCGACAGCTGTTCTCCATAATAGACAGAGGGACTCATGTTCTCTGCATTATACAACGTGACTGCTGTTCCCTATATTAGGCACAGGGACTGCTGTTCTCTGTTTTAAACACAGGGACTGCTGTTCTCTATATTAGACACAGGGACTGCTGTTCTCTACATTAGATACAGGAACTGCTGTTCTCTGTATTACGCACAGGGACTGCTGTTCTCTATATTAGGCACAGGGACTGCTGTTCGATATATTAGGCACAGGGACTGCTGTTCTCTATATTAGACACAGGGACTGCTGTTCTCTATATTAGACACAGGGAATGCTGTTCTCTATATTCCGCACATGGACAGCTGTTCTCTATATGAGACACAGGGACTGTTGTTCTCTACATTATACACAGGGACTGCAGTTCTCTATACTAGACACAGGGACTGCTGTTCTCTATTTTAGGCACAAGGACTGCTGTTCTCTATATTAGACACATGGACTGCTGTTCTCTATATTAGGCACAGGGACTGCTGTTCTCGATATTAGGCACAGGGACTG
>NW_025136466.1:0-1193 GCF_004010195.1 Chiloscyllium plagiosum
GGTGCTGGGTCCACTACTTTCTGTCATTTACATGTGAGTATAAGAGGTATAGTTAGTAAGTTTTCAGATGACACCAAAATTGGAGCTGGGTTACCTCAGATTAAAACATGATTTTGGCCTCTTGGGCCAATGGGCTGAGAACTGGAAGATGGAGTTTAATTGAGATAAATTCGAGGTGCTGCATTTTGGGAAAGCAAATAAGAGCAGGACTTATACACTTAATGAGGCTCTCTGCCTGTATTCCTGATGAAGGGGTTTTGCCCGAAACGTCGATTTAACTGCTCCTCGTATGCTGTCTGAACTGCTGTATTTTTCCAGCACCACTGTAATCTAGAATCTGCTTTCCAGCATCTGCAGTCCTTGTTTTTACCTTATACAATTAATGATAAGATCCTTAGGAGTGTTGCTGAACAAAGAGACGTTTGAGTTCCGGTTCATTCCTCCTTGAAAGTGGAGTCGCAGGTCGATAAGATAGTGAAGAAGACGTTTGATATGCTTTCCTTTATTGGTATTGAGTACAGGAGTTGGGAGGTCATGTTGCAGCTGTACATTGGCTAGGCCACTGTTGGAATATTGCGTGCAGTTCTGGTCTCTTTCCTATCGGAAAGATGTTATGAAACTTGAAAGGGTTTCGAATAGATTTACAAGGATGTTGTCAGGGTTGAAGGATTTGAGCTATATGGAGAGGCTGAAAAGGTTGGGGCTGTTTTCCCTGGTGAGTCAGAGGCTGAGGGGTGACCTTATAGAGGTTTACAAAATTATGAGGGGCCTGGATAGGTGAAATAGACAAAGTCTTTTCCCTGGTGTTGGGGAGTCCACAACTAGTAGGCATAGGTTTAGGATGAGAGGGAAAGATATATAAGAGACCTAAGGGGAAACATTTTCACATAGAGGGTGGTACGTGCATGGAATGAGCAGCCAGAGGAAGTGGTGTAGGCTGGTACAATTGCAACACTTTAGAGGCACTGGAATGGGTATATGAATAGGAAGGATTTGAAGGGATGTGGGCTGGGTGCTGGCAGGTGGGACTAGAGGGGTTTGGGATATCTGGTCAGCATGGGCGGGTTGGACCGAAGGGCCTGTTTCCGTGCTGTACATCTCTATGACTCTATGATACTGCTGCAAGTAATTCACCTCCTGACACCTCAATGTTTAGCCACAAGGCACAAGTCAGGCGTGTGCTATCTGGATGG
>NW_025136467.1:0-1193 GCF_004010195.1 Chiloscyllium plagiosum
GGGTTGTGTGTGTGTACTTCTGTGTATATCTGCTAAATGCCAGCAGAACAGGGTAGTGGTGGAGGGATGTGCGTGTGTTTGTGTATATATCTGTTTAATGTCAGCAGACAGGGTGCTTGTCGAGGATTGTGTGTGTGTTTCTGTGTATATCTGTTCAGTGACAGGAGACAAGGTGGTGGTGAAGTGTTGAGTGCGTGTTTGTGTGTATATCTACTTAACAGCTGGAAATAAAGTGGTGGTGGAGGGTTGTGTGTGTGTGTTTCTGCCTATATCTGTTTAATGACGGGTAGCAGGGTGGTAGTGGAGGGTTTTGTGTGCGTTTCTGTATATATCTGTTGAATTGAAGGAGGCAGGGTGGTAGTGGAGGGTTGTGTGTGTTTCTGTGTACATCTGATCAATGGCAGAAAACAGGTTGGTGGTGTAGTGTTGTGTGTGTTTTTCTGTATATCCCTGTTTAATGGCAGGAGACAGGATGGTAGTGGAGGTTTGTGTGTGTGTGTGTTTCCGTGTATACCTGTTTAATTGCAGGAGGCAGATTGGTGGTGGAGGGTGGTATGTGTTTGTTTCTGATGAAATCTGTTTCATGGCAGGAGCCATGGTGGCAGTTGATGGTTGTGCGTGTGTATCTGTGTATATATGCTTAATGGCAGAAAAACAATGTGGTGGTACATGGTTATGTGTTTGTGTATTTCTATGTATATCTGTTTAATGGCAGGAGACAGGGTTGTGGTGGAGGGTGGTGGCGTGTGTGCGTTTCTGCGTATATCTATTTAATGATAGGCAAGGGGGTGGTCGTGGTGGTGTGTGGGTGTATGTTTGTGTATATCTGTTTAATGACAGGAGACAGGGTGGTTTTGGAGGTTGGTGAGTGTGTGTTTCTGTATATAGCTGTTTAATGAATGTAGATAGGGTGGTCGTGAAAGGTTGTGTGTGCGTTTCTGTGTATATCTGCTTAATGACAGGAAACAAATTGGTTCTCAATGCTTGTGTGTGCATGTGCGTGTGCGTGCGTGTGTGCGTGTGTGCTTCTGTGTATATCTGTTTCATGACAGGAGACAAGGTGGTGGGGGAGGCTTGTCTGGATGTTTCTGTAAATATCTGTTTAATTGCAGGAGACAGGGTGGTTTTGGAGGTTGGTGAGTGTATGTTTCTGTATATAACTGTTTAATTGCCGGAGACAGAGTGGTGGAGGA
>NW_025136468.1:0-1193 GCF_004010195.1 Chiloscyllium plagiosum
GCGACAGAGAGAGAGCGACAGAGAGAGAGACACAGCGCGACAGAGAGCGGGACAGAGCGCGACAGATAGCGGGACAGAGCGCGACAGATAGCGGGACAGAGCGCGACAGAGAGCGAGAGAGCGACAGAGAGAGAGCGTGACTGAGAGAGAGAGAGAGGGCGACAGAGAGAGAGAGACGAGAGCGCGACAGAGCGAGAGAGAGTGCGACAGTGAGAGACAGAGCGTGACAGAGAGCGAGAGAGAGCGCGACAGAGAGAGAGTGAGCGCGATAGAGAGAGAGAGAGCGCGACAGAGAGCGAGAGAGAGCGCGACAGAGAGCGGGACAGAGCGCGACAGAGAACGGAACAGAGCGTGACAGAGAATGGAACAGAGGGCGACAGAGAGCGCGACAGAGAGAGAGAGAGAGCGACAGAGAGAGAGAGAGAGCGCGACAGAGAGAGACAGCGTGACAGAGAGAGAGAGCACGACAGAGAGAGAGAGCACGACAGAGAGAGAGAGCACGACAGACAGAGAGAGAGCGCGACAGAGAGAGAGAGAGAGCGACAGAGAGCGCGACAGAGAGAGAGAGAGCGACAGATAGAGAGATTGCATCAGAGAGAGAGAGAGCGACAGAGAGAGAGAGCGAGAGAGAGAAAGAGCGTGACAGAGAGCGAGAGAGAGCGTGACAGAGAGCGAGAGAGAGCGCGACAGAGAGCGAGAGAGAGCGCGACAGAGAGCGCGAGAGAGCACGACAGAGAGCGCGAGAGAGCACGACAGAGAGCGAGAGAGAGCGCGATAGTGAGCGGGACAGAGCGTGGCAGAGAGCGAGATAGAGCATGAC
Organism: Chiloscyllium plagiosum; assembly: GCF_004010195.1. Classification (NCBI taxonomy): domain Eukaryota; kingdom Metazoa; phylum Chordata; class Chondrichthyes; order Orectolobiformes; family Hemiscylliidae; genus Chiloscyllium; species Chiloscyllium plagiosum. The sequence goes on from NW_025136468.1 coordinate 821, forward strand.
AGAGCGCGACAGAGAGCGCGACATGGGGCGTGACAGATCGCGACAGAGAGAGAGAGTGCGATAGCGAGAGAGCGCATCAGAGAGAGAGAGAGAGAGCGACAGAGAGAGAGAGAGCGCGCGACAGAGAGAGAGTGGGACAGAGAAAGAGAGAGAGCACGCGACAGAGAGAGAGAGCGACAGAGAGAGAGAGAGCGTGACAGAGAGCGAGAGAGAGCGCGACAGAGAGTGAGAGAGAGCGTGACAGAGAGTGAGAGAGAGCGTGACAGAGAGCGAGACAGAGCGCGATAGTGAGCGGGACAGAGCGCGGCAGAGAGCGAGACAGAGCGCGACCGAGAGCGCGACATGGAGCGTGACAGAGCGCGACAGAGAGAGA
>NW_025136469.1:0-1193 GCF_004010195.1 Chiloscyllium plagiosum
TGGGTGCGTCTTCAACGATCTCGAAACTCAAGACGAAAGTCAAAGTTTTCATTGATATTTCCAACTATACCTGCATATTTAACCCAAGCACAGAATTGCAGTGTCTGTGAACAAACTCTCAAAGGTGACATTGATGTAAGCACAATTCTCTGGTCAACCACACAGAGGAAACATTACGCTAGTTTCCCAGGATAGGGGGGAACAGTGGACCAGAGTTGCTGTTCGCAACTTTTCAACTCTCAGTGAACATGTTTGCAATCTTTTTTTGCAGCTGTATCTAATTTAGTGGATTAGGCCGAAAAGAATGTTGCTTCAAGAGAACAGCATTTCCTATTTCAACATGAAGTGCGATCAGTTCTCTGCTTAATCCCATGTATCTGTCCAGGGAATTGATACAACTCTTTTACCTCATGTCGATTTACACTGGAAGATAAATCAATAATTTAGGCCAATTTTCAAGAACGTCTTCGTTGTCTAATTCAATTTTAGTATGGTCACGTTCAGAGCTATGTGTTTGGGGTACAGTGGTCTCAGTTGTGATACTGCCACATTATCCTTTTGCTCTCATTCCTGATTGAAGTACTGTTTGCACGTATTCACACGACATATTGTGAGAGCTGGAATTCTTAGATGCCATGACGGGCGCGCTGGGCAATGGAGAACCGTTGTATCTGGTGCATCTGAATCTCCAGGTGTCATTGATCAAGGAAATGCACATAGGCTGGTGCAACAGGTGAAGGTGCACGGCATTATTGGTAAGGAGGTAGCACGTGTAAATGATTAGCTAGTGTATAAAAAGTAATAATTGTGGATACATCGTTGTTTTTTTTTTAATTTTGGCATTAAATGTCTACTGGTTTGCCTCAAAGATCAGTGTTGGAATCGTAATTGTTTCCAACTGATATCGATGATTTGGAATTTTAGGTCATGTATAACGTGTCAATGTTCGCACATGATACTACGATGAGTGGTATAACAAAAACAGCAGAATAATAGAGAGAGATTAAGTGAGTGGGCAAGGGTGTGGCAGGTGCAGTACAATTCTGGTAAATGTAAGGTCATTCATTTTGACATGCATAACAGCAACACAGTTTTTTGTTTAAATGGAGAAAAGTTGCAGCATGCTGCGATTCAAAGGGACCTGGGTGAACTTGTGCATGAATCTCAGGAGGTTAATTTGCAATTGCAACAGG
>NW_025136470.1:0-1193 GCF_004010195.1 Chiloscyllium plagiosum
GGATTTTAACTTTCCAAGCATCGACAGGGAATGCCATAGTGTTCAGGGATCAGATGAAAAAGAATTTGTTAAGTGTATACAAGAAACGTTTCTGATTCAGTATGTGGATGTACCTACTAGAGGAGGAGCAAAACTTGACCTACTCTTGGGAAATAAGCCAGGAGAAGTCACTGAGGAGTCAGTGGGGGAACACTTTGGAGCAAGTGATCATAACAGTTTTAAAATAGTTATGGAAAAGGATAGACCTGATCTAAAAGTTAAAATTCTAAATTGGAGGAAGGCCAATTTAGATGCTTTTAGTTAGGCAAGGACTTTCAAAAGTTGATTGGGGATGGATATTTGTTTGTAAAGGGATGGCTGGAAAATGGGAAGTCTTCAAAAATGAGCTAATAAGAGTCCAGAGACAATTTGTTCCTATTAGGGTGAAGGGCAAGGTTGGTAGGTGTAGGGAATGCTGGATGACTAGAGAAATTGAGGTTTTGGTCAAGAGAAAGAAGGTAACATATGCCAGGTATAGACAGCAGGGAAACAGTGAATCCCTATAAGAGTACAAAGGCAGTAGAAGTAATGGCTAGCACAGGGGACATAGCTTTAAATTGAGGGCTGATAGATATAGGACAGATGTCAGAGGTAGGTTCTTTACCTCTGACATCTGCCGTAGAATGCCCTGCCTGCAACTATAGTAGACTTGCCGACATTAAGGGCATTTAAAAATGGTCATTGGATAAACATCTGGATGATAATGGAATAGTATGGGTTAGGTGGGCTTTAGATTGGTTTCACGGGTTGGCATAACATCGAGGGCTGAAAGGCCTATACTCCGCTGTAATGTTCTATGTTCTAAGTACACTTCAGAGGGAAATCAGAGGGGCAAAAAGAAGAGATGAGAAAGCTTTGGCAAATGGTAGGGCACCAGCTCTCTTTTCAGGACCAGAAGAAATTACAGAAGGTTGAATGCACAGCCCAGGCCGTCACAGAAGCCAACCTCCCATCTATATAGTCCATTTACATGTGTCGTTACTGCCAACATCATCAAAGATTGTTGGGAGGGGTGGGATTCAAGGGCGCTGGTGCGGGAAGTGGAGGAGATGTGCCGGATGGAGGTGAGGGAGGAGGTGTGGGCGCAGGTTTTGCAGTTCCCACCGACTCCCACAGCATATAAACCCACCAACTCCCACAGTTACCTGGATTAC
>NW_025136471.1:0-1193 GCF_004010195.1 Chiloscyllium plagiosum
GTAAAAGTGATATGCTGTATATTTCCCTCAGACGAATCAAGCAAAGGTTAAATATTGCCTCTGAAGCAGGATTATGTGAACAGGACTATGTCCCAGGCAACATCACCATCCTCTCTGGTAGGGTCTGTCCGACTGACAGGACACAGCCAGGCAGAGAGGGCAGATCCTTGGTATATCGTCAATACAGTGCTCAGAATTGATGCTCGATCCTGTGGCTGCTAGACTGCTCTGTGGCAGGTTATGGGGAAATCAAGAAAAGGGAAACATATCATTGACCACATCGTCACCGATATACCTGCTGCAGATACACTTCTCCATTTCATATATCGGTAAGAATGGTCACTGCACAATGGGAAGCAAGGGCACATTTTGCAGACACTCCTCATGATATGAAGTCCTCTGGGCAATGAATGGGACAAACTTTAAACAGATTGAGCAACAAATGATTAGGCATCCATGAGATGCAATGGGCTATCAGCAGAAGAAGAATCGTGCCCTGTACAACTCATACGGTCTGCAACTCCATTGCGCAACATACCGTCTAGTGTACAGTAACAATCTCGGCTCGACCTACCTCCATCTGTACAGTAACCGTTACGGCCCGACATACCTCCCACTATGCAGTAACCATCACGGCCCGACATAACTCCCACTGTACAGTAACCATCACGGCCCCGACATACCTCCCACTGTTCAGTAACCATCACGGCCCGACATACCTCCCACTGTACAGTAACCATCACAGCCCGACACACCTCCTACTGTACAGTAACCATCACGGCCCGACATACCTCCCACTGTACAGTAACCATCACGCACCGACATGCCTCACACTGTACAGTAACCATTACGGCCCGACATACCTTCAACTGCACAGTAACCGTCACGGCCCGACATACCACCACTGTACAGGAACCATCACCGCCTGACATACCACCACTGTACAGGAACCATCACCGCCTGACATACCACGCACTGTACAGTAGCCATCACTGACCAACATACCTCCCACTGTACAGTAACCATCACGGCCTGACATACCTCCCACTGCACAGTAACCGTCACGGCCCGACATACTTCCCACTGTAAAATAAACATCATGGCCCCACATACCTACCAATGTACAGTAACCATCTTGGCCTGACATACCTCCCACTGTGCAGTAACCATCACGGCCCGACATAACTCCCACT
>NW_025136472.1:0-1193 GCF_004010195.1 Chiloscyllium plagiosum
TGACCAGTTGAGCAAGTTAGTTTCTGTAAATTCAACCTTTTTGGTTACCCAAATGTTCCCGCATTTGTAAACGTATACCAGTGTGTTCCTGCTAACATCTTTAGTATACCTGGAATTTATTTTTGTTTCCAATCAGTCGTTGATCATGATCTATTGGTTCCCTCTTAAGAAACATGCCCTCTACCTTGACCATTACTATATAATTTAGAAGTAGGAACACCCTGATCTGACGAAGAGTTACTGCTGAAAATCTCACCAACTGACACTTTCATTGGATTGCAAGTGACGAGCATAGGGTTTTCACAAAATACAAACCAAGAAAACGTGGAAGATGGAATTGGAAATGAAAACCGAAGTTTCTGGAGAAACCCAACAACTGGCAGCATCTGTGGAGAGAAACCAGAGTGAACGTTTCGAGTCCATTGTACCTTCCCAGCTTATCAATGCCAGCCAAAATCCGCTCTCTGGAAATAAGGCAGTTGCAGAGCACTGGGACTGAGAGAATATCTGTCACAGCTGATATCATGCTCATTGCCTAGAAGTTCATTGATCGACTTGACAATTATCTGAATTCTGGAGGCCTCTGAAACAAAGAGGACCATTAAAGGTTCAGAGACTTTGGAGTATGACAGCTAGCTGAACTGAACATTATGTAAATATGATTCGAGAAATGAACAAGTACTCTTTAACTTCAATAACTATCAAACTGACACGTCAGATTAATCACTGCTCTGACTTTCTGTCTCGACGTCACTTTCCATTCACTTTGACAACCCCTACACTATGACACACTCATTCACCCTTGGAAGACAGGATTCCCATCACAAGACATAACACACATTCAAGACAATCCATATTATGGACGAGAATGTAATCTCGATTCCTTTCACACAAGTACTCTTTAACTTCAATAAGTATCAAACTGACACGCAGTTTATTGCAAAACTCTAATCTGTCAGATTAATCACTGCTCTGACTTTCTGTCTCGACGTCACTTTCCATTCACTTTGACAACCCCTACACTATGACACACTCATTCACACTTGGAAGACAGGATTCCCATCACAAGACATAACACACATTCAAGACAATCCATATTATAGACGAGAATGTAATCTCGATTCCTTTCACTCAATTCCACCCCTGCCACCCTGCACCTAGTCCATAGTGAACCTGGTACTGGCACCAGAATT
>NW_025136473.1:0-1193 GCF_004010195.1 Chiloscyllium plagiosum
CTGATGTACTGAGGAAGCACTATCTGAGGTATTAAGGGAGCACTTTCTAAAGTACTGAGGGAGCACTTTCAGAGGTATTGACAGAGCAGTATCTGAGGTACTGAGGAAGCAATATCTGAGGCATTGAGGGAGCACTAACTGAGTTATTGAGGGAGCACGTTCTGGGTTTTGGGGAAGCACTGTCTGAGGTACTGAGGGAGCACTATCTGAGGTATTGAGTGGGTACTCTCTGAGGTACAGAGGTAGAACCACCTGAGGTACTGGGGGAGCACTATCTGAGTTATTGAGGGAGCACTATCTGATGTACTGAGGAAGCACTATCTGAGGAATTGAGGGAGCCCTCTCTGAGGTACAGAGGGAGCACTTTCTGAGGTGCTGAGGGAGCGCTTTATGAGATATTGAGGGAGCATTTTCCGAGGTACTGAGTGATCACTATCTGAGGTACTGAGGGAGCACTTTTTGAGATATTGAGAGAGCATTTTCTGAGGTACTGAGGGAGCACCATCTGAGGTACTGAGGAAGCAATTTTTGAGATATTGAGGGAGCACTTTCTGAGGTACTGCGGGAGCACTATCTGATGTTTTGAGGGAGCACTTTCCGAGGTATTAAGAGAGTACCATGTGAGGTACTGAGGGAGAACTATCTGAGGTACTGAGGGAGCACTAACTGAGTTATTGAGGGAGCACTTTCTGGGTTTTGAGGAAGCACTGTCTGAGGTACTGAGGGAGCACTATCTGAGGTATTGAGTGAGTAGTATCTGAGGTACTGAGGTAGAACTATCTGAGGTAATGGGGGAGCCCTATCTGAGTTATTGAGGGAGCAAGATCTGATGTACTGAGGAAGCATATCTGAGGTATTGTGGGAGCACTTTCTGAGGTACTGAGGGAGCACTATCTGAGGTACTGACGACGCACTATCTGAGTATTGAGGGTGCACTATCTGATGTACTGAGGAAGCACTATCTGAGGTATTGAGGGAGCACTTGCTGAAGTACTGAGGGAGCACTTTCAGAGGTATTGAGAGAGCAATATCTGAGGTACTGAGGAAACACTATCTGAGTTATTGAGGGAGCACTATCTGATGTACTGAGGAAGCACTATCTGACGTATTGAGGGAGCACTTTCTGAAATACTGAGGGAGCACTTTCAGAGGTATTGAGAGAGCAGTATCTGAGGTACTGCGGAAGCACTATC
>NW_025136474.1:0-1193 GCF_004010195.1 Chiloscyllium plagiosum
CTTGAACCCCGGCAGACCAATACATCCTGTCATCACCTACGATGTGAACGTATTCTTGAACTACCCAGGTGGAAATTACCTCGCTGTCTTCCCGAACAGCGGCAGTCGGTGCCCAGAAAGTAAATTGCTGAACCCCACACAGATCAACGGGAACCGCACAGCGGTTCAGCTTTTACAAACTCTGCTGAAGAACAGAACCCAGCACAATAACCAGCCAGTGGGCTGTATCATTCTCTACACCACCTACAGCCCATGTCTCGATCACTGTTTCAGTAAAAGGGGGAATTGTGAAATCATCCCTGGCTTGCAAAGTTCCCCATTTCGGGACATATGGACTGAACCAGTCATTCACAAGTATTTTGTCTTCAGTAAAATATTTGCACATGATGCAGATCAGAGCCGACACCAGGAAATCCGGGAAAAGCTGGCTGCAGTGGAGAATACCGCGTTTCATGTCAGAAGGTGTGATGGAAAAGGCCTATTCATATGTAGAGAATGCTCTGCACCAGAATACTGCATTGAACAGGCTCCAAGAATTGATTTAACATAATAAGGGGTCTGGGAATTTCTGTAAAGGGGTGCCGTGCCTGTTCAAATACATCTATCACATTTAAAATCAGTATAATAATCTGAATTTACTAACTTACACTGATATCCTTTCTGCTTGTCATTCAATGAATCAGACCAGATATGATCAGAGATAAAAAGTCAAATATCCACTCAATAAATTCAAGAAGCCCTCACAGTCAAAATCAATTGCATTCACAATGTCTTTTTCCTGTCCATCAACACATCTGCAAACTCTGGCCCCAGGTTTTCAGTGTCAGTCTTATTCTAAGCAGTCTTATTCCTGATGAAGGGCTCCTGCCCGAAACGTCCATTTTCCTTCACCTTGGATGCTGCCTGACCTGCTGTGCTTTTCCAGCACCGCTCTAATCTTGATTCGAATCTCCTGCATCTGCAGTCCTCATTTTCGCCTTATTGAAACCCTGCTGATCACTGCAGACAGAGATGCTTGACAACAATACTTGAAAGGGATCAGAATACATTTCCCAGGGTGTTGCCAGGGTTACGGGGTTTGATCGATAGGGAGAGGCTGAATAGATTGTACTCCATGTGATCTAACCTTGCGAGCCAGCCTATCATGAGGAACCCTGTCCAACTCCTAACGGAAATTCATCTGGTCCCCATCC
>NW_025136475.1:0-1193 GCF_004010195.1 Chiloscyllium plagiosum
ATCTGGGGGAGGGGGGAGAGAACGGGGCTTTCCAATATCCCATCACCACCCAGCTCCAATCACTTCCTTCAAGAAAGTACCATCCACAAAATTAAATACTGGGATGGAGGGGGTGAATTTATTTAAAAAAACAGGAGTCTCAAATACAGCCACAGTCCCTTGTTGGACAGAAAGTGGGATTGGAGCACATTCTGGAGCAGGAAGGGAGTACCCTGTGGGATCTCCCTGTGCGTCAATGGCCCACAGCATTGCTGGCACAGAGACTGCTGTGAAACTGTTTATCATGGGAATATTGTCAAATATAAATGTTGCTGTCTTTTAAAAGGTAAGATAAAGATGACCATGTACAAGGTTAAATCAGAAAGGGAAAAAGATTAGAGATGGAGAAGGGGAGGGTGGAGAGAGAGAGCGAGAGAGAGAGAGAGAGAGCAAGCGAGTGCGTAGAGAAGAAAGAAAGTGGGAAGTGGTTTGAATTTGTCAAACAGCAGGATCTTTGTCATCTGAAGCCAGAATTGAACCCTTAACCAGAATCAATGAAACACACAATCTGTCTGTGGTCCCACCGCTACTTGTGGGATCTTGCTGTGTCTGAAGGGACTGAAGTGTCAGTAACAGACTGAATACAGCATTGGCTCAGAGACAGGAGACAGGATAGAGGGTAATGAGGGTTTCAGATTGGAAGGAGCTACAGGCACATACAAGCTGGGAACTGTTTTCAGTAAAAGGCAATTGATCCCAGGTCACCGCAGAGTGTAATAATCTGATGCTATTCTCTAACTATCCTCCTCCAAAATCCCTGGTAACATCTGCTCCAACACCATGTTCCACTGTTGACTGTGTTAAACTCCGCTTCAGCTTTTTGGACATGCCCACATATTCTGCTGTACCCCAGGTAAGGGGTTCTTCGGCAGGACTGGGATCCTCTCAAGGGTGGACAGCAGCGACCCTGGGGTTCCTCCGGTCGCCCCCCACCATTTCTCAAACAAACTGCCACGTTTGTTTGGAAAGCTGCAATGTGAAGATCCAAAATGTTCGAGGCCAGGAGAGAAAAATTTCCAGACAGGGAACATGGGCCTGAGGCCTGGTCAACAGGCTGCACACTGTGGGGGCCTGTTTTAAAAAATTCTCAAGGTCAGGTTCGTAGGAGAGTAGTCTGACACTGAACAAACGACCAAGAGGCGAGTCTGCTAGAA
>NW_025136476.1:0-1193 GCF_004010195.1 Chiloscyllium plagiosum
ATGAAGATTCAAATACACAAAGTGCGTCAGTGTAACACTTGGTAAATGCCCGTTTTCTGGATAAATGCTCCTGATTCCACACCAAAAATCTGACAGATTCTGAACAAGGCCACACACCGACAATTCAGTAGCAGACCTGTCATATTACCTTTTGTATATTCCTATCGTTTTTATTGGCTAAAGTTTGGAAAGTCAGACAGACTGCTGACATTTTTAATTATCTCAGGGCACTCACTTTAATCAGATTCTTGAATCCACATGTTAATCAATTGAAACATTGTAACATAGTTCTCCATATCCTGCTTTTGCTGTTTAATTTGGAAATTATCATTTCCACAATGCAGGAATACATGAATGGAAAAGGCTTTTCATTCATTTGCCCCTCTCCTGTGCTGATTGAATTCCAGACTCAAACTGAAGCCTTCCCTGTTCCTGCACCCAGTTTAACATTGTACCATTTAGTTTAGATTGTCCCTCCTCTAACATCCAAAATACATCGGTTCACATCCCGCTTTATTTCATATGCAGGAGGCCGAGAGATGATAATGTACAAAGTGAAAGGTATGTTTTAATCTGCAAAGCAGGACAAATGTTTTCAGAAGTGTCAGTCAGTCAGCCATTTTAGGTTTGTTCAAAGCAGCCAATTCGTGTTAGCACAGCACTGACAGTGACTTTATAAACAGGGAAAGGCAAGAACGAGTGGGGACTTGGGAGTCCATGTGCAAGTGAATGCAGCGAAGATTCACAGAACTATAGCTGGACAGCACGGGTTCAGTGGCCAGGGAAATGACACAAGCCCAGGATGGTGTCACTGGGATTTAGAAAGATCTGAAATGATATACGTTTGAGAATTATGACAGGAACTGTTGGGTTAGATAGAGAGAAAGTATTTTATTTGCTTCTGGAGGCTCATTGTCTAGTAACCGAACAATAGACTGGAACCCTTTGGAAACTCAGGCCGTGTTAGCCTGAGGTTAGTTTTTGTTTAAATCATCCAATATTGTCCCCATCAAACTCTCGCAGAAAAAGAGTCTGCATGGGATTAGGTACAGAGTAAAGCTTCCTCTACACTGTCCCCATTAACCAATCCCAGGACAGGTACAGTGTGGAGTTAGATGAGGAGCAAAACTCACTTTACATCGCCCCCATGAAACCCTCCTAGGATAGGGACCATAAGACCATAAGATAATAAG
>NW_025136477.1:0-1193 GCF_004010195.1 Chiloscyllium plagiosum
AAACCGCCCTTCATTCACGTTGATTGTTTGGAGAACCAACAGTCTGCTCGGTCATCCAGATCCGCCCACCGTCCTTTCATTGGTCCGTTCCTGACATCAATCTAGCCAATCAACCCGCGGGTCATTTTGTTGGCTGGAGCATGCGCAGTGCGTCCTGCTTTCGCTGTTATGTTGGGTAATGTGATGGGAGAGTTTACTGAGGGTTAGAATTCCCTTTGTGTGAGCTCTGCAGTAGATTTCCTTTATTCATGGAGGAAATTGCCTTCCTACTCATGACTGTTTAGCTGTGATTGATGAATCAATGCCATCTGAATCAGGACATAAACACCCCATTTTCACAACATCAGAGAACTTTAGCACATTGTATCACGCTCTTCTTTGGAAACAAAAAAAAACATGAAATAGAGCCTCAAGGAATCGGAGCAGGAGTAGGGCATTCATCGCCTTCAGCTTGTTCCCCCATTCTATCAGATCATGGCTGGGCCAACCCAGATCTCAACACCTCTTTTATGCTTGATCCGCATAGCCCTCAACTGCTCAATATTTCAAAAATCTATCTGCCCTCTTTTAAAATAATTTGAGATAGTAGGGAATCTGTGATTCTATGTGGAAACGGGCCCTTCAGCCCAACAAGCCAGAACAACCCTCCGAAGAATAACTGAACCATTCCCCTCCCACATTTAACTTTCACAATAGTTTGGGCGAGAAAATTCTAGCCATTCACTTAGAGAAAAAATTATTTACTTTTTCTAAAATGAATGTTCCCTTATGTAATGTCACCTGGTTTGAGACTTCACTGGTGCTAGAAGATCTAGTCAACATCTACCCTGTCAAGCTCCGCAGAATCTTGTTTCCATTCGATCACCCCTGCTTATCTATTCTTGATACGTCAACCCTTTTGTCCTCGAAGCAGCTAAGTGAATCTTTTTTGAATAGTCTCCGATGTTGGTTTATCCTTTATTAAATATGGGAGCTAACATTCTATACAGCACTGCAAGTGAGGACTCAGCAACAGCCAGTGTGGTTAATCAATCCTCCATCCATGCTAATACATTATGCCGTTACCATGAGCTCCTTAGTTGTGCAATTAACTTTTATGTCGCACCTTATCATTTGCATTTTAAAAATCCAAATACAGAACATCATTGGATTGCCCTTTCTCAGCCCTGCTTGTTATCTCCTCAATGAACTGT
>NW_025136478.1:0-1193 GCF_004010195.1 Chiloscyllium plagiosum
TTGTGTTACATTGAACATTTTGTACAATGATAATAAACAATCATGACATTTTAGCAATATATAAAACTTTTATTTCTTGTTGAAAAATAACAAGGTTCACTTCAACCTGTACAATTTAATGCTGCACCTCCTAATTAGCTGAATTAATAAGGGTGTATTCATTGACATCTGTCAAACTTTAGAGAGATGTGAGATGACAACTTCTGTTTTTGTTTTGTCAGACTTATGGGCCAGACAGTTAGTGAAATTACTTTGGGCAGATATCCGTCAGTCCAGGGTTGTGACACTAGCACATTTAACAATTCATTGTTATGATGCTGTCACAATAACAGGTATTTATTCCTTTTTGAAAAATCTCTTGGCATCAACTCCTTCATATGAATAAGCCTGTAAGAGATTTTATAAATGTTATTACACTGGTATTAAATCTGAGGTAATATATCACAACAGTAAAGACAGGCTTGTTGAACTGTTCTGTGATGACATTAATACTGGGATAAGATGTTTTTGTTAAAAATGTTCTATTTCAAGTTACAGAGTGCTTTGTTTTAAATATGCTTCAATATTCACTATTTGAAAGTCCCTGAGGAAAGGGAATCGATCATGCTGTCACGTGTGCTGCTGAGCAATGTCTCTGTTAACCCTAAACTATACCTCATGGATGAGAATCACACTCCATTATCAAAATATCCAAATGGTACTGAGGAGGAAAATCACTAGAGGCAGGTGTAGAGAAACTTAACAGGTAAAAATTCTCAGTCCATCCTCTCCATCTTCAGGTTACAATAGTATTGTGACAGTATTTCTTAAGCCTTACCTTAAGTTGGTTGATTTCGTACATCTTCCAAGCCAGTTTTCTGATTAGCACTTGAGTTAAAGGTTTGGGTTGGCATAATGACGCTCAATTGGCTCTCTGGCCTTAGGCACATAACCTAGGTGGCACTTTAATGCAGTAATGAGGGGAGTGTTGCACTGTTGGAGCTCTATCATGTAAACTGGAAATGGCAAAGAGGGCGTAAGATCCCCAAGAAGTATTGCTGCTTAAGATGTGTTGCCTAATGTTTAGTCCTCAACCAGCTTCAGTAAAAATGACCGTTATATGCCCAATATTTGTTTGCTCTTTGAGATACATTTGTCTGAAATTGACTCTTGAGGTTTTTGAACAAAACAGTTAATACACCATTGTAATGAAG
>NW_025136479.1:0-1193 GCF_004010195.1 Chiloscyllium plagiosum
ATGGTGCGATGTGTATCCCTGCGTAATGGTGGTGTCAATGTTGACATTCTGACACATCTTGCAGCGTCTACCGTGACAATGTTGTTTGGTATTCTCCTGAAAGCTGTAAAGTTTGCTGCAAACAATGATCCATTTGAGGCTTGCTGACAGTTTAAGGGCGAGAAGTGGAGATCTTGGCGATGTGCTCAACCTCATTGATAATGTGTTACAGGCTGCAAAGTACATGACATAGTCTTTTGGCTCCTGGTAAGTAGTGGACAACGAAGGGTATCCTGTCAGGTGCAATTTGTGTCTGTCTTCTGCAAACGTCATTAAGCTTCCTCGTTGTGGCACGTCAGAACTGGTGGTCGATGAGTTGAATATTGTACCCCGTTCTTACCAGGGCATCAATGAGTTCTTCCAACTGCCGGCCTTGTAATACTGTTGGTGGCTAATTCCTACCCCCATTCCTTAGTATCAATGGGACATTATAAGTCCATGTCACGGTAAAGACTAATGCAAAATATCTGTATAAATCCTCTGCCATATCCTCAGTCCACGTCACTATCTCCCAGACTTGTTTTTTGAAGTTTTTTTTTCACCAAAGATTATTCATTCTATCCAACTCTATCGTCATTTCATTGTCATATCCATTCAGTTAAATACATTTGTTTCCAAACTAACGTCCTCACAGTTGAACAGAATATTAAGGACTCTTTTATTGTTATCTCTACTTTTCGGTGACCTTTTACATGGACGTCATTTATTAAATCAGGGTCATTACCCACGACCAGATGCAAGATGTCTTGTTCCCTGATTGACACCAAGACTTATTTCTCTGCAAAACTATCCCTAATGAAATATTATTTCGCTGTTGTAATCAATTTTTTTGTACTTGATTGAATTAATCAAGAAGAATAAAATCGCACTTAATTATATGCTCAATATTTTGACTTATGACTTATCTAACAAATGGCCTACCATTTGGGGATGGAAGCACTATTCTTCCAGTACGAGACGTATTCCTACAAGATAGAATATAGGTAATTTCATGACTTTCCTCACATTGCCAGGATCCGGGTTCAATTACTGGCTTGGGTATCTATCTGTGTGAAGCCCGCACATTTTTCTCGTGTCTTCGTGGCCCTCTGCCTGGCGATCCGCTATCTTCCCACTTTGCGAAGATGTTCAAATTTGATGGATTCTCCGTGATG
>NW_025136480.1:0-1193 GCF_004010195.1 Chiloscyllium plagiosum
CTATTACTGACTGAGATTCAATTCCTGTCATTGTCAGAGATTCAATCCCTGTCACTGACTGAGATTCAATCCCTTTTGATGACTGAGATTCAATCCCTGTCACTGACTGAGATTCAATGCCTGTCACTGACTGAGATTCAATCCGTGTCACTGACTGAGATTTAAACCCTGACACAGAATGAGATTCGATCCCTGTCACTGACTGAGATTCAATTCCTGTCACTGACTGAGGTTCAATCCCTGTCACTCACTGAGATTCAATGCCCGTCACTGACTGAGATTCAATCCCTGTCACTGACCGAGATTCAATCCTTGACTCTGAATGAGATTCAATTCCTGTCACTGACTGAGGTTCAATGCCTGTCACTGACTGAGATTCAATTGCTGTCACTGACTGAGTTTTAATTCCTGTCACTGACTGAGATTCAATGCCTGTCACTGTCTGAGATTCAATTGCTGTCACTGACTGAGTTTTAATCCCTGTCACTGACTGAGATTCAACGCCTGTCACTGACTGAGATTCAATTCCTGTCACTGACTGAGATTTAATTGCTGTCACTGACTGAGATTCAATTCCATTTACTGACTGAGATTCAATCCCTGTCTCTGACTGATTGTCAATCCCTGACACTGTGTGAGGGTTCATCCCTGTCACTGACTGAGATTCAATTCCTGTCACTGACTGATATTCAATCCCTTTCACAGAATGCGATTCAATCCCTCTCACTGACAGATTGTCAATCCCTGTCACAGTCTGAGGGTCAATCCCTGTCACTGACTGAGATTCAATGCCTGTCACTGACTGAGATACCATCCCTGTCACTGTCTGAGATTCAATGCCTGTCACTGACTGAGAGACAGTCCCTCTCACTGACTGATTGTCAATCCCTGTCACTGTCTGAGGGTCATTCCTTGTCACTGACTGATTGTCAACCCCTGTCACTGACTGAGTGTCAATCCCTGTCACTGACTGAGATTCAATTCCTGTCACTGACTGAGGTTCAATCCCTGTCACGTACTGAGGTACAATCCCTGTCACTGAGTGAGATTCAATTCCTGTCACTAACTGAGATTTAATTCCTGTCATTGACTGAGATTCAATTCCAGTCGCTGACTGAGATTCAATCCCTGTAACTGACTGAGGTTCAATCGCTATTACAGACTGAGATTCAATTCCTGTCATTGACAGAGAT
>NW_025136481.1:0-1193 GCF_004010195.1 Chiloscyllium plagiosum
CTTTTTCTGGGTCTGTGGACTGTTAAGGTGCAGATATGGCCATTTGTACAGTGATGTGCTCTTCCTGTTGGATGTAGGAGATTAAGGAAAGTTTCAATGATCCTGATTGTCTGCAGGAAGTGAGGATGCAAATCCTGTAGGATTTCATGGACCAGATGGAGCGATGGTTAAAGGTAATGAAGAATTTACAGGAGCCAGGAGATGTGATAGGTGGCAGTTGCAGAAAGGTAAGAAAACTGCCGATCCAGTCAGGTAGATGGGTTTCCTCTCGGAAAGGGAGGAGTGGAGGGCAAGTAGTGCAGGAGTCTCCTGTGGTTATTTCCATCTCAAACAAGTATACTGTTTTGGAAAGCGTCGGGGGTTACAGACTCTCAGGGGACTATCGCACTGACAGCCAAGTTCCTAGTGGAATGGATCTAGTGAGGTATATCTGGTTCCACGCGATCGATGGTGATAGGGGGCTCTCTAGTCTGCAGTACAGACTGCAGTTTCTGAAGCTAACAGTGAGACATCAGAATGGGCTGGTGCCTCCCTACTGTCTGGGTGAAGGATGGCTCTGAGGGTGCAGAGTATTCTGAAAGGGGAGAATGATCAGTGGAGGTCGCTGTACATTGGTACCAATGACATAAGAGAGAAGGATGAAGTCCTGATGAGAGAATATAGCAAATTGTGGGTGGCACAACGGCACAGTGTTTAGCACTGCTGCCTCACAGCGCCTGAGACCCGGGTTCAATTCCCGCCTCAGGCGACTGACTGTGTGGAGTTTGCACATTCTCCCCGTGTCTGCGTGGGTTTCCTCCGGGTGCTCCGGTTTCCTCCCACAGTCCAAAGATGTGCAGGTCAGGTGAATTGGCCATGCTAAATTACACCGTAGTGTTAGGTAAGGGGTAAATGCAGGGGAATGGGTGGGTTGCGCTTCAGCGGGTCGGTGTGGACTTGTTGGGCCGAAGGGCCTGTTTCCACACTGTAATTTAATCTGTAATCTAATCTAATCAAATTAGCCTGTAGGATAATAAGCAGGTCCTTGTCGGTAGTAATATCTGGATTACTCCCAGTGCCACATGCTAGTGAGAGTAGGAATAGCAGGGTAGAGCAGATGAATGTGTGGCCAAGGTTCTGATACAGGGGAGAAGGATTCACATTTTTGGATCATTGGAAGCTCTGCTGGGGTAGAATTGACGTGCATAAGAAGG
>NW_025136482.1:0-1193 GCF_004010195.1 Chiloscyllium plagiosum
TGAGCGGGAGAGAGTCAAACATTCAGATACAGCGTCCCACAGACAGACAAAGCAAAGGGGAAAAAATACACTTAATTCAGCAAAACGATAGCACAGAATTTGTACTATATATGCTGGAGTTAACCAACAAAATCAATCTTTTATTCATGTAATTTTAACGGTTTATTGACAAGAATATACGTCACAAATAATAATTGAACCCAGGATGCGAAATATTTCAGGATCATTATATTTAGAAACTTACAGTTTGGTGTAAACATAAGGAATTGAGATCCATTTCAGAAACAAATATTACAGAGTAACCATACTAAAATAGTTACAGAAAGCACATTGCGTCATATCTGATCATGGTAAACAATAACAATAGCCTAAGACACATGAAAATCCCTTCTTCAGCTCAGAGGTCAACGTTCCTTTCTCAAATATAAGGCCAGAATTGGGGCATTCGTTAATGATCGCTCAAAGATAAATGTCATCTTCAGCTCATCAGATCCTGAAACACATAAATTCGCTTTAGTTCAAGAAAGTGACAAATGTTCCTGCCACTCAAGTTCTACAGAATTGCCAGCTGAAGCAAAAAAACAACGCAGTACTTGATTGCATAGCACACTTGATGAATTCCAATTCTTGCACATCTTCTGCAAGGCAGAAAGTGTGCAATGCAACGTTGACAAGATGCACAGAGTTTCAAGAATAACCTTGACTGCATCTCAGGAAAAAAGACGTCGCTCACTTGCGTGTCACTATATCAATGTTCATTCAATTCTTCCAGAAGTAACAGCGTATATAGCATCTACATTACGCAGAGCAGAAATTCAGAATGACAGCTACAACAGAACTCTCTAAACCCTGACCACCACCTGAAAGAAGAGCAAAGACGGCATAGCACTGGGTATAGCAACATCTGCAAGGTCCTCTGCAAGCTACTCATCTCCCTGGCTTGGAAACATATTTCCTGTCCTTCAGTGCCGCCATTTCAGTAGTCTGTAACTGCCTCCATCATCACATTTCGGTATGCTTTCATAAAATGAACAACACTGGTTTAAACTGAGAAGATAACACATGAAGGGAATTGAGGGCTAAGGAACGCATGCTGTC
The DNA here is from genome assembly GCF_004010195.1 of Chiloscyllium plagiosum. Taxonomy (NCBI): domain Eukaryota; kingdom Metazoa; phylum Chordata; class Chondrichthyes; order Orectolobiformes; family Hemiscylliidae; genus Chiloscyllium; species Chiloscyllium plagiosum. Next base: position 1,099 of record NW_025136482.1, read on the forward strand.
CCAGCCAACTGTGCACATATTTCACGAAAATTTACAAAGTAAGTTCTAGAAATGAAAAATGGTTTTAAAGGAATCGTGCGAAATACAGAGATAGA
>NW_025136483.1:0-1193 GCF_004010195.1 Chiloscyllium plagiosum
CGTGTTTGAATTTTATTTTTTCTTGAGGCGTAAATTTTTAAAATGACACAGAGAGGAATGTTTTCCAGACATTTACAGACAATGACCATTCTCCTTGTTGCATTCCCAAGTTCTCCATCAAATAATTTCGTTGACTAAAAAAAACCTCACAAATCGTGTTGTCCCCTCAACTCTCCAGTGAATCCAAAAACTCACAGCTCTTAACGTGGACAAGGTGCAGAACTCAAAAGGCAGAGTCATTATCAGACACACAAACTCATTACTTCTGTCTGTGAGGCAGTGCGAGACGTGTATGTCAAGAACTGCTCACGCAAATAGCACCGAAGCAATTCCAAACGGAGCTTCCCGACATTCTGGAGATTTAGTGCATTGACAAGTAACAGAAAGGGCTCAAGTAACATAAAACATAACAGAAAACTGTACCATGCAGAGTGAATATTACCAATTATATTCTCGATTAAATTAGGTCAATAATGCGCTGGTGCCTCCAACTGATCGAGCGAGCCAATCTCCAGCCTCCCTCACCAGGACAGTAATGAAGGAAATGAGAGAAATATAACAAAGTTTCACGTTGCGATTGCCCACCTTTTAGCCACAACACCAGAAAACGAGGGAGCAGATTCAGTGCAGGATCTGGCTTCACAACAGCGGTGAAATAACGACGTCCACTCACTTTCAGGGAAAGCTGTGAACAACTCACATTGTCCAGAATATGAATACACAGCGCAGGCTGTTTATTTCCCATATTCTACTGCTGCCCTGACATTCATACGAAAATGTACCTTTCAAAGAGAGCATTTGCAGCTGTGGAATGACAGTGGCAGCTGTTTCCCCTCGCTCTTACTGCCGCCCTTGGTAGTGTAGAGGCTGGTATTCTCATCTTACACGTGGGAGTTGAGTGTGCAATTCTCTGTAGTGGAAAAACGGAGTGTTTTGGAGCAGAAAGATGTGAAGTTCGGATGCTTCTGGAGTTCTTGTTGAAAATTTCGGTGACGCGAGGAAGATGGTTTGCAGACTTTTCCTCGCCTGTCTGGGTGACATTCTCAGCGCTGCAGAGGTTCCTGTAAAGCGCTGCTCTCATGTTTTGGTTCGAATTCATTTGGTTTCATTCCCGCTGCTTCCGTTTGTTGGGATTGCAGATTGGGTCCAACGGATGGATTCCGTGGATGAGTGCCCTGCTTCCAGGAATTGTC
>NW_025136484.1:0-1193 GCF_004010195.1 Chiloscyllium plagiosum
ATCGCCATCATTGAGGGCATTTAAATTGTCGTTAGGTAAACCGATGGATAATCATGGAATTGGAGAGGTTAGCTAGGAGTCAGATTAGTTTCAAATGGCGGCTCAAAACCTAGATCCAAAGGGCCTGGGCTATCGCAATCTACGTTCTATGCATGTTCAGAAGCTCATGTCACATTCCTGATCCTTGTTATTAACTACGGGCAGACCGCACCAAGTAATGTGAAAACAAAGGTATTCGGTTTTTCTCATATTCTCGACGAAAAGAACGGAACTCCGGTTCTTGTGAATGAGTGGGTTATATTTGAAATTCGTATTGAACTGAGCAGCGCGCGGCTCCACTCATTGAACTACTGGGAAAATGCACAACGTTTCAGTGTATGGCAGGCTGTGTAAAGGCATTTGACAGCCTGAAAGCTGTGTTAATGACTGCCCCAGTATTAGCCAAACTTAATTAGACAAAACCATTCAAGAGGGATATCGATAAGTGCGATGTGAGTATTGGTGCTGTGCTCTCGCAGGAAGATGACGAGAAGTTTAAAATACCTGTCGATATTTCGCCAGGAAAGTGAAGATTTATCATCAGAAATATTCAACAATTGAGAAGGAGACCTTGAATTCGGTACTGACGTTACAGCATTTTGACATTTATTTTGCCGGAAATGTTCCTGTGACAATTATATATAGCGATCAAAACTTATTAAAGGAGAAATTTTAGGAGAACAAAATGCAGATTATTTAAATGGACCTTATTTTGCAGCTATTTAGTTTGATAATTATACGTGGTAAGAAGAGACAGCGCAATTTTCGACGCATTATCGAGACGTGGATGAAAATATGGAGGTTTTCAGTGGCAGAAGTAAACAGCGGAAATATCATGTATATGTACTGTAGTATATTAACAAAGTAAGAATAATGGATTTAAAAGTGAATTAGCAGATGTCCCAAAATGTACAGATTAACAATGGCAGGGGAGAGGCCAATTCTCCGAGTCCATTTATCTCTCCACTTTACTTGTAAAAGTGAGAAGCTGCTGTTGTGGTGAATGGTTCCACAATTCAGCAGATGATTCCTGCACGACGTTTCAGTCGGAAATTTCGCCTGCCTGAAATAATCTGTGTTTGGATTTACCGTTTGGCAAGGGTGTGTTAACGTGATGTTATGTAAATTGGAAAAGCTCCTTAGTTAAGTTGGTT
>NW_025136485.1:0-1193 GCF_004010195.1 Chiloscyllium plagiosum
CCAGCATCTGCAGACCTCATTTTCTCTTCATGAACTGGAATAGCCCAAGTACGAATAAAATCATAAACATTGTGATGATGAGAGCAGTGAATAACTCCCTGAAGCCTATCCCTCATCTACAGCCATAAGGCAGGAGTGTGATGGAATACTCCCTACTTGCCTGGTGGGTGCAGCTCCAACAACACTCAAGCAGCTTGTCACTATTCAGGACAAAGCAGCCAATGTGTTTAGCACCATATCCAGAAATATATGTGCCCTCCATGTGTACCATTTACCAGCTGCACTGCAGCAACTCACCCAGGGCTCCTTCAATAGCACCTTCCAAATCTGTGAGCTCAACCAACTCAAAAGCACAAGGGCAGCCGATACAGTACATGGGAACACCACCCCTCCAAGTCACCCACCATCCTGACTTGGAAATATATCGCTGTGCCTCCACTGTCACTGGGTCAAAATTCTGGAACTCCCTGCCCAACAGCATTGTGGGAAATGCTACATGCTCAGGACTACAGCAATTCCAGACACCCCACCATCTTCTCAAGGACAGTTAGGGATTCAAAGTTTGTGCGAAGATTTGTAGCTCGGGTGCTCGTTGTTGTGGTTCTGTTCGCCGAGCTGGAAGTTTTTGTTACAAACGTTTCGTCCCCTGGCTAGGCGACATCATCAGTGCAATGCTGGCCCTTTCAATGATGCCCACATTTTCTAAACAACAAAAAATCATATTCAGGTTCAAGATTTATGTTACAAATCTTCAAAGAAATAATGAATGCTTTGGGAATAAAACAAACTTTATCACAACATAAGTAAAACTGTTTTTCTTGCCAATTTGCACAAATTAATTTCAGTCTAAAAGCTTTTTCATTCCAAAACTTTTCAAAATTTTCACGAAAAACTTTTCAACATTTAACGAACAAGATAATTGAAGCCATGCACACACCCTTTCACAGACTCATACTCCATAACACACACACACACTACCAAGCATGCACACGGAAACATGCAGACCCTCTCATACATGTATACATCACCACCCCCTACCTGTACACACACCCCCTCTCACAGGCTTATACTCTCACATGCGTACTCTAATGTTGCACACACATTGAAGTCTGGGATGAATTTTGTATTTGCAGACACATTCCAGTTTGCTCAAAGAGCACAATCTGCAGCCAGTCAGTCCATTTAACATTTTA
>NW_025136486.1:0-1193 GCF_004010195.1 Chiloscyllium plagiosum
TTCTTCAGGAAAACCAGGAGAGATGTCATCCACCAATTGTAAATAATTATAAACACTTACCAGGAACACCAATGATGGCAAGAATCATGTAGAAAACTTTCTTGGCTAATTGAATTGGCAGATGCATTTTCAGTGGAGAGTGGCAATCCTTTACTCTTGCACATAAAAATGCAAGCATTAAACTCTGCAGTGTTACGTTCTCTGCATGTTTCCTTTATATTCTGTGTGATCTCCACTGGGAGATTTGTGTTGCAGCTCTGATGATGACATCTTTATCATTCCCAGTTGGTAGAAGATGTTTCTCACTGAAATTGGATTGTGACAGGGAAGGGATGACGTCATCGAGGGAAGAATCATCATTGGAAACTGTGTTAATTGTTGTTGGATGCATTCCTCCAATTTGTCAACTCTCTGGAGACAGTATTTAATCAATCTGCTCAGATGTAACAATGTACCTATGGAAAAGACAGAACTTGAAGCCAGGGCCAGCAGCCCAGAGCTGGGGACATTGCCACTAGACGAGTTCATTCACTGTCCATCATGGAGCTCTGTACCAATGCAAATAGCAACTTCAAGGCCGGATCATATAACATTAAGGATGTGTAGCCGCTGTCTCATTAGAAAACCCAGTAATTCTCGCCACTTTATGAACAGAGAGGCAGCCTGCTGTTGTAATAATGCTGCCTTCACATAGAGAGATTATATTGCTTTCTAGTGGATGGATGTGATTTTGTTTGCTGCATCTATTTGTTTTCCTCTTCCTTAATGCCCCGCTAACACCGAAATTTGTTTTCTAATTTGTGTTGGATTTTTGTCCAGCAACACGGTGTTGAGGGAATGTACCTCACATTGTCTCCGTGATGTCAGTCATGGCCATTTATTGTATGAATCTCTGACATTAGCAAGCCCTCTACTGTAGCACTACCATGGGCTACCATTACCCATGTCTCACATAATTCCCATCATCCTAGATTACTTATAGGAATGTAGTTGACCTGTCATTGTACCATGTCCGTCCCATCTCTGTGTTGGAGAAATTCAGGTCCCCTCATTGTCACTCTCCTGCCGAGACATGGATTTGCTTTACCCAGTTGCTGATGCAATACCGTTCTGGTATAATCTAGTTCCAAACCAGGCTCAGATGGATCATTTTGGCTCCTCACAAAGTATTCTTTGTTTTTGTTTTTGAAATC
>NW_025136487.1:0-1193 GCF_004010195.1 Chiloscyllium plagiosum
CAAGGGAGATCTATCATTGTACTGGGAAAGAGGCGACGGGGTGAGCGCGATGCCACGGGAGATGGGACAGTGAGAGTTGAAGGTCCTGTCCACACGAATTAGGTGATTTCTGGTTTGATGGAAAAGGAGGTCACGTCACTAGAATGTGGCATTATCAAACAGAAACAACAGAGATGGTGAAACTGGGAGAATGGTGTCAGCCCCCACTGATTATTGTTTAGCCACATGCAGAAGTACTCCCTGAGTGATTTAAAAGAACCAGACATCTAAATTGAGGATTTCTGCCTCCCATTTTGTCTGAAGCGGAATGTGGTACAGACCGATAGGAAGGTCAGCGTGTATGCATGGGCAGATATTCAAGCAGATATTCCATAATGCTCAGAACATATTGATTCTGTTCAAAAAGAAGGACTCGATAAGGAGATGAATCACCCACAGTTGTCAAAAGCTGTCAAGGAAATTATTCAATCACAATTCGATGGGTGTTAATGTAGGGCCTGATTTAGGATATTTATGTTAGGTTCCAGAAGCAGATGCTAGGTATGAATTTGAGCTGTGCTACCTAAAAAATCCCCAGAAACGCCTGTCATTGCTGTTCCATCCTCTTCCTTGCTCGTCTCCCCTTCCTGATTCTAGGTTCTCCCTCTCCAATTACAGAGCACATTCTCTCAAATTATGCTCCCTACCCAATTCACCTGAAGCTCTTTGATCCAGTCTCCCTTCCCTGCACTAGCATCAAGCTGCATTTTGTGCTGTCACTTTGCTTCTGGTCTCAGTGTGGCTCGGCCTCACCATTCTTGCTGTTTTAAACCTCCCACTCACATCTCACTCCTGAAAGTTTCGTTCTTGGAGTAAACCTTACTGAGAACACCTCTCCCCCTTTGCCCTGAATTCACACTGTGTTTCAAAATCCAAAAAGTATACTCAGCCTTCATATCACTCTGCAAAAGGTAAGTGCACGCCGACCGTGTGGTATAACAATTCCGTTTCTCACAAAGATTTGGCCAGAGATACGTTATCACACTTTAGACAAAGGAATTCAGGTGCTTGACTCCTTCTTGACACGAGTAAGAGTTTCCTGCTGCCTTAGTATTGTAACATGGAGAAAAACAAATCACAGTATGAAGTTTGCGCTGAGTGTTGTTTACCTGTCATTTTTAATATTATTTCAAATTTGCTGTGCTTATGTTGGT
>NW_025136488.1:0-1193 GCF_004010195.1 Chiloscyllium plagiosum
GGAATCGAATCGAGGTGTTCAGGGTGGGTTATACACAGAATAACAGATAGCCCAGGAGGGGTTACGGCCTGGAATCTAATCAAAGGATTCAAGGAGGTTAGTATACAGAATAACAGATAGCCCGGGATGTGTTACTGCCTGGAATCTAATCAATGTCTGTTCACTTTAAGATAGGACGGGTTTTGCTGAATCGAAAGTACAGCCACAGATGCCAGCTAAAGGTCAGACTGTTCCAAATGTAACAATTAGCTGGGAAATGGAAGGCTGAGTTTTGGTTGCTGTTTTGACAGCAATTCAAATGCAATCAAAGACTTTAAATAATGCTCAGAATATCCGAAGCCAATGGTATTTGAATATTATTGTTCGTACACCTGGAAATCAATCAAATTATGAGAATTATTGTATAATGGGAAGTAAATAAACCCAGCATTTTGAAAATAGAGGGGGAGCCGCTGCCATCCAACAGCAGAGTAACTGCTGAAAGAGTGAACACAGCGGGGATGATAGAGACTGTGTGGTCTGGAGATTGTAACGTTTAATATGTGGGTTGTTGGAATAGCATATGTTTACTGAGTTGGAGTCAGATAGTAAGTAGCTAAGAAAAGGAGGGCTTGTATTTGTGAATAGTTGTTATTTAGTGTTCACTATTAAAGTTAAGAAACTAACTTGCTAATTTTTGTTTAAATAGTCGAATGTAGGAGATCTGTATCACTCATATGTTAACAGATTACGATGTGAGGCGAGCTTTTCTGGGTGTTTGGTTTTAATTAACAAAGGGGTTCGACTCCATTCACACTAACCCCATTTCCCTGCACTTGGCCCATATCCTTCTGGTCCTTTCCAATCCGCATATTTATTCAAATGCTTTTAAAATGTTGTTAATAACCCCCCTAAGCCACATCTTCTGGTAGCTCATCCACGTACTAGCCATTTATGTAAATAAGTGGTCCCTCAGGTTCCCTTTTATTCCTACCCCTTTAACCTTAAATGATCCCCTCTCGTCCTCGATTCTCTAAACTTTGGAAAAGACTGAGAACATTCACCCTATCCATATCCCTCATGATCTTATACAGCTCTATAAGGTCCCCCCTCAGTCTCCTACACTCTAAAGAAAAGGTCCTAGCTTGTCCAACCTCTCCCTATAACTCAGACCATTGGGGCCTGACAACATCTTTGTAAATTTCTTCTGCACT